>NC_041350.1:12447480-12554980 GCF_004354835.1 Perca flavescens
CTAGCCTGCGGCTGCAGATTAGCCGTGAGAGCCAGAGGATCGCCCCCGCTCTCTGACAAATGAGAAAAGCCACAGTGGCCCTGGCCAAAGTGACAGGCCAAATGGAAGCAATTCCTCCCGAGGCGGGGGAGAGCAGCTGTGACCAGGGCCTACTATGCCACTCTAGACAGGACCCTATATGTGTGTGTGTGTGTGTGTGTGTGTGTGTGTGTGTGTGTGTGTGTGTGTGTGTGTGTGTGTGTGTGTGTGTGTGTGTGTGTGTGTGTGTTTGCCTGTGTATTGGCTATAGAGACTTAAAGCCCATGTTGCAGTGATGTTTTGAAATGGAGACACATGGATGTGTTAGCTGTCGAGGTTAGCTCGCCGAAGCTGCTTGCTGGCTATGCAACGTTAGCTAATGTCCGCTTGCATACGTACAGACTAACTATAGCCAGTTAGCTTTGTGTGTAACTTACAAAAACCATCTCGTAGGAGCGAAGTTTAACGTTTCATTCAATAAAGTTATGGCACAAAAGGAGCACTAACGCCACAAGTCTGTTGACAACGTGGACGCAGATATAGGAAACTCCGAAGGCAGTTGTAATATTTACCTAGCCGGCTAGGCTAGCGGTGTTGCGCTAACGTTAGCAAAACGTCGGCGTAGCGTTAGCTAGCTGTCTAAACTTGTGAAAAGCTGAACAGCATCCCCATCCAAGTAATAAATAAACACCAGGCAAATATGTTGTTACTGGAGCTAGTAGGCTACCATCAAAACATGAGATATCTAATCATGATATAAATCATATGTGTTTACAACGATCAGGGGATTTCACAGGTGGGACTGGCAAGTTAGCACATAGCTAGCATGATGCCTTGTATTTTCTAGATCTAGATAAGTTTACCGGTACTTATCTGAACTAAAAACATGATCACTGTCACTAATATAAATAAAACATTAACTTTCACTTGGTGCTATTCATGAACAGTAAAAACACATCTTCCTCATCCCAGTCAGTCACCATAGTTCTAGTACTAGGATGATACACGTCTCCCCAACGTGACGTCATCACCGAATTGCGGAAAAAAAACACTAATACCAAAAACGACAAAAACCTGACAAAAACTGGCCTTTAACACTATTTGGAGACATTTTTAACAATGATATACATATATTGAGTGCTATATGTACCTATTAGTCAACAGTGGTGGTTAACCTGCAACATGGGCTTTAACCCATGAGACAATTTCTTTCCTGGCGGCCCCCATGAAGCGGTGTGTGTTGCTGACCTATGGGAAACCCCATCGGGGGGTGGGGGGGATGCATTCATGTTTATTCCTGGTCATGGTTGGTGTTTAGGATGTTCGACATTTTACATACTAATAAAGAGCAATGCCAAGGTACGTCAACTCAGCCTCACTTTAGAGCCTTGTGGCTGTTTGAGTAATTAACACTGAGCCCTTGATGGATTAAATGCAACCCTGATGAGATTGACTCTTTCTGCTGCCGTTAGCATAGTGACCTGCTAGCAACAAGACTCTTTCAGGGGGCAAGGGTAGCAAGGCGTGATATGAGCAAAGAAATGTGGAGGGTGTTTATCCCAAAACCATCTAAATAAACAAGACCGATGGATGTACAGTGTTTGAGCGAATAGGCCTAAAAAAAATACTAGCTCAGGGTTGAAGGCTATTCCCACCAGCGTGTTTTGTTTTGCCTTGAGTTTGTTATGGCTATCTGTCAAGAGATATATCCAAACCTGGATCTACACCTACACATGTCTTACCTCCTTGTCTTTAAATCTCTCTGTTCTCCCCTCTTCTACTTCTCCTATCACCCAGGGCCAACTGGATCAGGCTTCACTTTGACACAGCCATCATAATTACTCCACTGCAGAGGGATCAATTACAGCTGAGCACCATTATTTCGAGAACGGAGCTAAACATTAAAGTTTAAAAATTCAAAATTATTAAAAAGGCGTGCTCTCAGGGACACATACAGAATATTTACTGTTAACAAATAACTTAATAACTTCACTCTGAATTATTAATTCATGGCTCACATTGGCTCGGCAAGACTTGTCTCATGGTTAATATCTCTGCCTTTATACATTGTTAAATATGCATCACTTCTTGACTACTCTATTTGAGCACTTAGCAAATCTGTCAGAGCTTTGTGACCTTATTAGAAAATCTGAGCTGCAGTTTTGGCTGTTGACATAGTGATTTAAATATTCTAGTCTAAACGAATGCTTTGTTTATAGATAGAGAAAGGGATGCGGTTTCTTCTGGCATAGCTTGATACAGTAGATCACTTTTACTATGAGGAATGGCTGTCGTTTAAGCAAAAATGTCCTCAAGTCAGCTTTGTTTGAGTTGCGTCGGTGCTAATGAGGTGGCTCTGATTGGAGCACTTACCAATCCAGCAATTATGGGTCATGTTTTTGATGGATTAATCAATAATTCCACTTGAACTTGAATTAGAATATTATTTGACATAAAACCAAGTACCTTGGCTCATGAAGGTGCAGGTAATATAACTGGAATGTTTTTTTTTTATTTTTTTTATTGAATAGCTCTTCTTTTAGTCTATTTAGTTTCCTTGCTCATAAAATCAATATGGCCAAACCAGACTTCTGGATTTCTTGGTTTTGATGCAGATTTGCAGTCTATAAGCTATATCCAGTCCTTAAGCCAGTTGCTGCTGATGGCACTACTCATTCATTACCTCAGGGTATGTACCCAGAATATCACCAAGGGGATTTATTTTCCTATTGGCATTTATGCTCAATTCAAGTTGTTGGGTTTCCACGAGATTAATGTTATTGCTGACATGTTCTAATAGCCATTGCAGCAAGCAGCAAACATTATACAATGTTGTCCATTGCGGGTTACACATACAGTTGTCCATGAAATGCAAATACCACTCTATACACCTTCCTCTGTTACAGGAGGTATGAATGGAATTTAATGGGCCAGGGAAAGATTGAGAATCAGGAAAGTACAGGTGCTTGCTCTTTTAGCCCCTTCCAGCTGAGTGAATCAAAAACAATGTGGCAGAACCTGAAATAGTTCACAGCTTTAGAAAAGTCCCCAGGGCCCTTAAATTGGCTCTCAGATGAGGGAAAAAGAAACCATTGCCCTTTACCTCCGAGGTTGCACGTCATCTCTCTGAAACTCACTACTGGGCAGATTAAGGTCAAGTAGACCATCCCCCCCCCCCTTTTTTCCCCTGTTCTCTGAAGGGAGCAGAGAGAGGGCAAATAAAATGATGACAGGGAGGGATTGAGAGAGAGTGAGCAAGGGTAGAAACTGGGATTTTGAAGGTCTTTGAAAAAGGTTTTACACCCATCCCTGGTGGTTTTCCTCTCTCACTCCAAGAACTGTGTTGATAATGGCTGCTTGTCAAAGAGGATGAGCCCACCTGCTCTTTGTAACTCAGTCCTGCTGGTTCAGCTCATAGCCTCGACATAAATATGAAAGGAACGCGATTGGGGGTTAGTGGTCCTGGGTTTTGGATGTCATGGCCCCTTAATGTAGCTGTAAAGCTAACAATATTCTATGAAAGGGCACTCAAGGAATAGAGACATGAACATTAGGAACCTGTCTGGTTCCTGCCCCTAAACTGCTTGAAATCCAGTAGGTCAGCCTTCTAAACCATGCTGACCCCACATTGTGGAGATAACCTAGACCACTACGACGCTACCACCAAATTATGTCATAATGTACCCACTCGTCACAGATGATAAATCAATGAAACCAAAGTGGCAAGCCTGCCAATTGTAATTACCGAATCAATTGACACACAATTAAGTCTTTTTGTTTCAGTGGATTGTCCTGTCAATCAGGAAAGAGCTCCTGCACGTTCAGTAATGTTCGAGTGAATGGCATAACATTTTGCCTTTCCATGTCAAGGGCACAGTTACGAAGTCTGCTAGCAATTAGGAGCTATAATGTGCTGAGTTGAGCACGGCAACAAAATAGGCAGCAATTTCTTCTGCTCCTGTTGAAATTATGCTTATCAGGTACCTTGCCTCAGCAAAGGTGAAGGGTCGTCCCGAGTAGGCAGGCAGCATTTCTCCACATAATTGAGAGAAGTTTGGATTTAATTGTATAATTAATCTTGTCGAATTAAGTTACACAGAAGTCCGACCCCTAAATTAGGCAGTCTGGAATATTTTAAATTGCCTTAATGTGAAATCTGGCTCCAGAATGCACTTTGTTCTCTCCTGATGGTATGAGGTAAGTTTTTATCCACGATGAACACGGCATGCTGTAATAACCTGTTAGCAGTTCTTATCACGTCGTTCCTTTTATATGATTAATTTCCTCAGAAAGTAATTGCAATTTCAAAGAGAGCCTCATTTTTATTGTATAGCTTATTGTGGGCCAGTGAAGAGTAAATATATAGACAGAATTCATGGTAATGCTCATCAAATGAATTTGAACATAAGTCTACGTTCTTGACTATTGATCTTTTTGATGAGGGTTTAGTTCTATAGTTTATTGTTCAGTTGTCCTGCTTTGTTCCCCATTTGTTGATTGATTAACATATTTAGTTTGCATTTAATGCGACTCGCTCTGTGTGCCAAGTGGATTAACTTGACTTTTGGATTATCCCGAAGTATCACAGTTCAGAAGCGATTGTGTTATCTGTGATTGTGGCAGCATTAAGGCCCAAGGTTAACAGTAACTAGCACCATGTCCATGTGGTGGTGATGAAATGAAGGGAGGCACAAAATAATTTTCTAAGTGCAGCCTTCAATTTCCTTGTTCTAATGAGTATTTTATTATCTCATGACTGTTATTAGCTATACAGTATTCACATGCTGGAAACTGTAAACAAAGGGACTTGTGCCAAAAACGATTATTTGATTAATTGATCAACAAAAAATGAACTGACAACAATTTAAAAAAAATCAATGAATTGATTAAGTAATTTGTCTATTGACGATATGACTCTCTCAATATGCAGACAACCACTTCAGGTTAATTAAATAAACCATATCATCTGATATGTTTTTATGGCTCCGTGCCGGTGACATCTGTGGCCGAAGGCATTATGTTTTCAGGTTGTCCGTCCGTCCCGTTCTTGTAAATGCGATATCTCAGGACCCCCTGGAGGAAATTCCATCGAATCTGGCACAAACAGCCACTTGGACTCAAAAATTAAATGATTAGATTCTGATGGTCAAAGGTCACTGTGACCTCACATAACGCGTTTTTGGCCATAACTCTAGAATTCCTACGCTAATTATGACATTTCACACAAATGTCTAATAGGGTAAAAAGATGAAGTGATGACTTTTTATATCCAAATGGTCAAAGGTCAACTTCACTGTGACATCATAATGTTATGCAAAAACACTTTTTGGGCCATTATTCAACGCCATAAATAAGTAACAGAAGGGGAGACATTTGGTCGAATGCAGAACTGGCGACACTTTTCTTGGGGGCCCGCCTTTAAACTGTGGTGATTGTATAGATCTTCTGTGCTGCCGGGTTGAAGATGTGTGAGAAGCATTCATTTTTGGCCAGAAAATACACTTACTACATTTTATTAAATTCCTTCAAAGTTTTCACTACATATGTTTTATGATTCTGGACAGACATGAATGTAAACTACAACTTGACTGGTTGGCGGTGGCATTCAACCGCAAGGCGGTATTTCTAGTTACCGTTTGATATGTTTTAATTGTTTTATCTACTGTAATTGTACACTTTTAATATGTCTACCTAGTACTCTGGAAAGCAGTATTTACGGGGTGGATTGTCCCAGTAAAATAATGGATGGTAATGGATTGAATTGAAACAAAATTGCAGAACGTTCAATGGTTTTACCTTCGAATTGGGAGAATCTTTGTGTTCCTCTCTTTTATATCATTATAAATTTAATGTCTAGGGGTTTTGGGCTGATTATCGGGTACAGTCTATGTAGCTAATTTAGTAGCAAAGTGTAGCACAATTCTGACATTTAATAGATTAGTAGATTCATCAATACATCAGATTAATAAGTATTGAAATTAATTGCTAGTTGCAGCCCTTAAAGAGACCCAGGTTTCCTTTCAGTAGTGTAAATGAGCAGAATCTGGTAGTCTCAGCTGGGATTCAGTCTCAGTTTCCTTATTATTTCTGCTTTCACAGGGCGGAGATTAATTTGCAGCCATCAGTGAATAGACATGTTGTCAAGAGCATAATATGATTACATCTTTGAATGGATGCATATGGATCATGAATCAATAAATGGCACATGTACATGAAAGATTTAGTGGTTTTGGTGACATTGTCAGAGTCCTACCTGTAATTATGACCTGTTACTGAAAGTAACCCACGCCGGCGGTCCATAATAATACCTTAGAGCTCTGTCCTATAAAAGATCAGTAATTCTCCCTCCCATTGTGCTGCAATGTAACTGGAGTTGTATGGTGTCCATGTTAGGATATTATAACCTTGTCACAAATCCGAAGGCTCAAACTCCATCTCTAAACAAATTAATGCACCACACAGTATCTCAGCCAGATAATCTTGTTTTATGTCATAGTTAGGAGTGCATCTCACAGCAGTGTCTCTCAACAGACTTTGCAGAGATTAGAAACACTTGAGTGGAGATTGGTTTGGGAGAGAAAAGCCAGTTGAAGGCGTCACACGGGAATGGATCAAAAGTTGGGAGTATCAATGAACTGACAATAATCTAAGATGTTGATACATCACTGGTTTGCATTTATATGAATTTCAATTTCAATGTACTAATCTATAGCCAAAAAACCCTGCTGACGTTCTAGTGCACAGTGTCTATTGTTCAGCTTACTACAGATGTGTGTATATTTTCTATATATTATTTTGCAATTGTGTAGTTGACTCAACTGTAATGACAACATTTGTATTTACTGCAGTATGGAAATGAGAATGCACGTCCGATCGTCTACTGCCTGGAAAGTGGGAGGCCCCTGGGGTATTTGCCAGCATAATTCTCTTCTTAACACAACGACCTTACTCTGCTGCTGTTGTCAGATTTAGTAACAGTAGACGCATGAGAGGAACTGGTAGAAAAAAAAAAAGTCTCCTTCGGCTTGTTCGAATGCCAACTGTGTGCATGAGCTTTCAAAGGGCCCTCTTTTATGTCTGTGACGTATGACTGTTTCTGTGTAGACGGCATCTCGGGGAGAGAAACGCTACCCCAGCACAACGCTGCTGTCACCCAGAATACAGATGGAGAATCTGCCCTTGTGCACTCTCCCTGAAGTACGTACTTACATAGATAGCTCTATTCTGCACTTGTGTGTGTGTGTGTGTGTGTGTGTGTGTGTGTGTGTGTGTGTGTGTGTGTGTGTGTGTGTGTGTTTCCGTGTAGTGTACTTTCTGCAAGTGGGGAGACGTTCAGTTGCTATAGTGGAGTATTCTGGAGTGTGATTATTTTTAGTGTCTGAGTTTCTCTCTGTCGCCGTCTCTTTCTGTTACCAAATTGAGGCAGGTGTCTCTGTGATAAATCCATTTTTGGTTGCTGGCAGAATGTTAGACTCTCAGAACTAACAGGGTTGGAGATGTGGTTTTGTACTGGTAATTATTGTTTTTTTTGTTTTGTTTTTTGTCCAGAAGGGGAGTACCTTCCTGTCCCTTTAGAGAACATCAGGATAGCATTAATGCTGTATGGGAAAGTGGTCTCATACTACAATCCTGGCCACTGAAACTCAACATGTTTAAACTTTAACCTTGATATTCCCATGATATTTGGCAAAAAGGCATTTTTTTTCTATGCAACAGTCCATTGCAGCATACTGCTGTGAAATTGAATCTAGCTGCTGTTTTAGGACTTCCATGCTTTATTTGGCTTCTTCCTCTTTTCCCAATCCGTCTTTGATTGTTCAGGGAAATCTTGTGAAATGCAAATTGGGCCAAACAGAATGTAATTGCTGCTGTGTGATGATTACGAGGGAGAACTAATGATGTCCCAACACCGGGGTCAGGTAGGGTTTAATTAGAGGAGGCACAATCAGTGTCACTTCACTCTTGCGCTCTCCTGTTCCCGGTGCCTGCCTGGTCCTGTGCCAACTCGCTCTTCAAGAGAGTTTAAAGAAATGCGCTGCTGATGTGTAAAGAGAGGGAGGAGGGGGGGCAAACATGAATGTAGCTAAGTTCCTTTGTTTAGATCTGGCCTGTTTTGGAAATGGAGCCCTGTAGGAAGCATTGGCCTGTCTGCAGATAAAGGTGGAGGTTAATGAAAGGAGCAGAATGGGTAAAGGTCGCCATTCGTGCCCCTGAAAACATCGGTCCATTGTGAAAAAAAGCCTTGTGATGCATTTAACTAAAACCCATGCACAATGGCACATACTGTCATGCTAACATCAGTAGCAAAATAAAACATTTCCTGTGCCTTTCAGTGTGATCATGAATTATTGTGCAGCAGGAATATGTTGTGTTACTGAGCAGATTTCTTAAACAAGGAGACCAGATTGGACAGATGAGTGAGACCAGCCAAGGAGAATAACTGTGGCCAACATTCCTGATTATCCAATCAGTGCTCCAAAAACATCAATTCCATCTCGTCAATAGATAATTAAGAGGGATAATTGGCTGGCTGCGCTCCGGGCAGACAAGCACTGCTGGTAAAGTTCCATCCTTACCTCAGCATTGTACACACGCAGACGCACGTTCACACACACACACACACACACACACACACACACACTGAAGGTCAACATTATGTAATAGGTGGAACTACTATACTTTTAGTGATTCCAATGGATTTTGAAATTGGGCATCTTTTGGAAATATATTATTTCTACAGAAAACTTTTTCAAGCATTTAAAGTATCCTCCATTGAAGAGTGCAGTAATATTTAGCAAGATTATCTTTTGAGATCTTTTATTGTCCAAGTGGAGAGACCAGTCAGCTGATCCTTTCCATGTGGTGCAAACCACCACCAAGGATTATCTTGCTTTGCAACTAAAAGCCCATTTTTTAGCAGGGCCTAACCCTATAGGGAACCAATTTTTTATTTGTATTCTCAACCATCTTGCTCATAGCTATTCATCCCTTTAAGATCCACTAGTGTCTGTGATGTACAGGCCAGCAGATTTAAACGGACAGGGCCAAAGATTTAAAACATTGACCTGCCCGCTCTCAACAGCTGTGTGCTAATCCATCCCATTGCTCTGACTGTCCTGCTGCTTTTTCCTGCTCTGGTGAATAGCAAGGTCCTTAATGTGTGAGATCAAGAGGAAAATAAGGCTCTCCAAATGGAATCAAATCACACGGAAGGGCTGCCCGGCTCTCAGCAAAAGGCCTCGGCAGCATTAGGGCCAGAATAAGACAGAGCAATTGGACTGTAATTCCCTTTCCAGCTATTAGCCCGTCACAGCTTTCCGTTTGCTCGGTTCTCTTCTCTTCCCTCTCCCCAACCAACCGGTCTTTCATTAATTCATTAATTCACAAACAGAACCCGAGTCACATCTCAGCACTTGGTTGACTCAAATTGGATGCAGGGCAACAATCAGTCCCTCCCACCCCAGACTGATCTGACATATAAAAAAATACAGCATTACTGAGTAAATAGATCTCTGTTCATTCGGCCTGATAATTTGTTGCATTTTCATGTTTTATTTATGCTCGGAGAAGCTGCCCACTCTCGTATATCACAAACCCAACGAGGCAAGGCCAGTAGGGGGGGTATTGATTTGGGTTGACTGTGCGCCCCTCCACACAGCCTTACCCCTACAGCCACTGCTACGCCCCTTGCAGTTTGTATTCGTCTCAAGCTTTTAGCCCTCTAGCCCTTGTGCATTGGCTCTCATTCAATGGTCCCTTTTCTTGGCTCACATAAGGCCCAATCCCATTCCCATGCATTCAATATTCCCATTATAAGCTCATTAGTCTAGTCATTGTTTTGGGCTCATTAATAGGATATCCATCGTCTTAGACACCTCTGAATTACCATGTCACAGTGTGGCCCCTTTGTGAGCATCAACAGTGGGTGGATTTGCAGAGTTGTGTGAGCGTGTGCGTCTTTCACTTGTGTGTGCCACGTCGACCTTGAGTTTGGTGACATGCCAGCCCCTCTAGAACCTGCTGACACACTTCATGTCGATACACATGCCCCCAAATATACACACACTGAAGTCCTCCCTCCTCAGCCTCAGTTCCCCGCCCACTCGCTCCCAGAGGCTTGTCCGTCAGTGATGCGGGAGACAGCGGAGCGAGTGGGCAGGGGTGCTGGGGCTGGATCAGGGTTTTTAACATGCGAAGCAGGTCTTCCTGTGCGTACATATTGATCCTCGGAGGGCTCCCAGGCCCCCTTTTTCTTTCTTTCCCTGGCAGTGGAGGCCATTCATCACCGAGGCCATGACTGGAGAGCTCAAACAGCCGTCTCTGTCAGAAAATGGCCTGTGCCGGGCTGTGCCGTGCCACACCGAGCTGGCCTCTCATCAGGAGGGATGAAGCTTTGACACAGTGGCTCATGGCATGATCTGTTTCTCTCATTCCCAGAATTGTCCATAGCATGCTGGTCAATGCAAAGTCATGCCTCTATAAAGCCAAGCTTGCCTTAACTGCTCTATGGGATTGCAGCATTCTACTCTCACCTAACAGGTTTATATCGATTTGCAGGGAATAAAAAAAAAAGAATTATAAAAAGAGAATACCAAGTAAGCTGTTTGCTCTTTGGTAAAAGTAACTTGTCTTGCTGACAACAATCAAGTCTTAAATGATGCTTCCTCTTTAGGTTCATAAAAAAAAAAATCTGCACTCAAAGAGAACTGAATGTGAATATCCAGGTCATGTTTATCTCTGACATAAACCTTTCCCCTGGCTAGTGATTTATGCTCTCCTGCAGTCTCTCTTCCTTCTTGCCTCCTGCCACACCTAGGTCCTCCCCCACACCCTCATGGTTGATTGATAGTGACTTTTGATGCCATGGGGAGATGTGCATCCCAGCTGAGCTACCGAGGCTGGAGCCTCGGCCTAAGTATGGGCCACGACAAGGACAAACAGGGAGAAAGACAGATGGTGGGAGGGAGCAGAACGGAGCATGGCCTCAGCGTCAGATTTGTTTTAAATAACTTTGAAAGAGGAGTTTGAATCGTCTCTCTGGGCTCAGCTAATCTGATGTGAGAGGATGCCACACTGAGGCTGATAGGACACAGAGATAGAGGAGGGGAGGGAACGGCAGAGGGAGGCATGGAGGGAGAGAGAAAGGGTAATAGAGGTGCTCACTCAGCTGGTGGGAAATCTGCCCTCTTCATCTTTTCATCTCTTCAGCCTCTCTCTTTCTCACTTTGCCCCTCCCTCCCTCACTCAGTTATATCCATTTACCACCAAGCCCAAGCCCTCCTCTCCTCTCTCTTTCACACTTTGTGTCACGCTTCCTCTCGCCTCTCTCCATCTCTCTCCGTGTCGTCCCCTTCCTTCACCATCTCCCCGCCTCACCACTCCCTCCCTCTGTCTTTCACAGACATTTCAGGAAGTCACAGCCTCTCCCTTCCATTTATGAAATTGCTCATGTTATTTTCTGCCGCCCCCGCACCTCCCCCCCCCCTCTGTGCCCAGCTCTTTCTCATAAGTCTTAGTGGATGCATCCTCTCTCCGCAGATATTCCCAATCCTCCATCAAGAAAGCACACAACCGAGTGGCCAATGGGCTAAAAAAAAGAAAAAAAACTAAAATTCATCCGGAGGGTAATATTCTCAGACAGCACGACTAGCCCCTGACACCACGACCCAGCCATAACACTGAACATCCATTCTTAATCCCCACCCATGGCCTCTTGTTTACCTCATCGCCCTCTGGCCACTGTGAAAAGGCACATGCTGCCCCATTTTTCCCATGGCTGTGTCTTTTTTATGGCTTAATGCTCTGAGGCCATCGCTGTTATGAGTGTTGTCTGAGTGCTTGTGTAGTCAGAGAGATTTACAATGCCTCGAAACATTTTTATTTCACATAATGGTGAAGCACTGCATCTGTTTCAGAGCTTTGGAGGACAGTGGTAGCAGAAGTATGCCATTCTGTTAAGAAGAGGACTGACACTTTTTGAGGTACTCAAGGTATCGAGTTTTTGTCTTAAGGAATGAGGAAATTGATTAGGATAACATTAGAATCAGGATTTGGGTTCAATGTAGCAAAACATTAAACCTGCATTCATTGATTTTCTGGCCACTTGGAAGCAGTGGAAAAAGCTGTAAACACAACACTGACATAATATCACATTATGAAGTTATCGAGAGCATATTTCCATATTTACACATCCAGCTAGTGTTGAGTAACACTAGCATTCATTTGGAGTCGAGTTTCAGGTGACCCGGCAATTGTAAGTCCAATATTCACTCCTCCTTTAGCCTTGTTTTGGTCTCCACCAACTCCTTAGGGAAATGTTTCGCTCCTTACCTGCTAAAGGCTTCTCTATGTTCACCAGCTAGCTGCTAACTTTCGTTAACTGTCGGCTGTTTGATGCTGTGCACGAAGCATACAGTGGATTTGAGAGAGGCGAGACTGAACCAAAACATGAACTTAAAGTTGCCAAAACCCTCTACAGATATGGGGAAACCTGCAGAATCCAGATGACAGACTACTATGTGGGTTAGGTAATATCAAAGTCTTGATCAGAGCAGCTTTAAGTATAGTTAACTCTTAGTAATTGGATGTAGTAACTCTAAAATAACACCAAAAACACTACAGTATTGTCACAGTCTTGTCATTTTTTCTTGTACTACATTTTTTCTTTTGTGGTCCTGTTTAATGTTGGTTACCACGAATCCTTCTGGACATTATCATAATAACAGTAATGTGTTAGCTAATGAAGGCTAACTCTCTATGCTAAGCTAGGCTGAACATATCTCAAAGCTACTGTATTGAATACATAGAGATATTATTCATATCTTCTTTGTTGTAGCATAATCAGCAAATATTCCAAAATGTCAGAAAATCCTTAAAACAATGTTGCATTATTAGTGAAATCAGGTTATTTTAAGCCATGTAACCTTAGTGAACTGCTACCTTATTCATAGTAATTGGGTGTAATGTAGTGTGAATGTAACCTTACACAATGGAAAGGCCCCATTTGAATAGGAATGCAAGGATGCGTGTGTGCCTAACCCGGGAATGTGTGCATGCAGGCGCATACACATGTATTTTTCAAGTTAGAGTGTGATGTAGAGCAGAACAGACAGAGAGCCAGACAGAAGGAAGTAAGGAATGAGTGTCAAATGGTAAAAAAAAAAGAATCCAGGGGAACCTTGATGGTGCTTGGCTTGCTGTGGGTGGGTGAGGGATGGCAGTGCAAGGGAAAGAGAGAGATTGAGTGAAGGGTGTGTGTGGCGTGGGGAGGTGTGTGTGTGTGTGTGGGGGGGGTAGAATGTGGCGGCCTGTCCTTGTGCCTCCTCCGCTCTTCCTCTCTCAGCCTTCTCCTCTCTCCTCTCAGCCTGTTTCTGGCTCATTACCCCCACCGCCAGCAGACTTCTCCCTGGGCGGCAGTGAAAAGAACTGTCCTCTGTCGCTCTCATCGACAGCCGCAGCCTGAGCACTGCCCTGCCCTCCTGATATTAATCAAACACACACACACACACTCTCCCACTCCCTCAAGCTTGCGCACACGCTCTCCCCAGCGAGCTCCTCTGACGGACAGGCTGGTGGGCAGCCGTCTCTCCTCCTGGCCCTCACTTGCAAATGAGACATCTAACCTCTTCGAGAAGCAGACAAGGGACAGGATATTAGAAAAGTTTTATTGGGAGGAAACTTTGTTTTTATTATATGGTCTTGTGTGAGTGACTGTGGGAGGAGATGCTAAATGTGTGCCTGGTGCTGCTGGGTGGTTTTGTATTTCCCCTGCATGTTTTGAAATTAAATCTACAGATACAACTGATAAATGCTGTTCATAATGGAGAGTCAGGTGAGACCAATATTAACCTTTTGTTTTGGACAATCCATGTGTCCAGCATAATCCAAATGTGAAAAAAGGGACACCCCTCTACCATAAAAACAAATCTTAATATAAGAATGGAACCTACTCACTCTCAAATTGATTGACAGTTTTTTTTAATACATGGACTAACACTCAACTAAAATCAAAATACTGTTATTTATGTTCACTGCAGGGAAACTGACCAATATTTGTAATCATAAACAGTTGATAGACACAAAATTCTATATATTCTATCTATATTTGAAACTGCTCAATCAAGTGAATACATTCACATTTATGTGGTTAGAAAACTATGTATTGGAGCTTTAAAATCTAATATCAACCTCTTGGTGTCATCCTTTGCCATTAGGGTGGACTACATTGATTGTTAGACTTTAGTGGTAATTGACAGAGCATAAATGTATTTCACTCATGTTTATATTTTTGTCCTTGATTTCAGTGGAGCGTACCTCATAATTAGAGCCCAACCCATACTGAATTTTTAAGACAGAAACCAAATTTGACATAACATTAAGACATAACATAAACCTAAACATTGTTGATAAGGATCCTTTAATTGGATTTTTAAAGAGTTATGGCATGTATGAAGTATGTACTGGGTGAGACATTTTACACTACTACTCGGTACTCTCTGGACAAATTATGCAATGGTGACATTAGAATTATCATAGTCATATGTTCTGATACTGATATATCTGCATTAAGCTAATATCAGCCAATAATACTCATAACAGTATATATAATGTTTCAGAGGCTGATAGAGAAAATACTGCAATTGTATAATGTTTCTGATATGTAAAGTCATAGGTTACAGGGGAGCCAAGGTGGGCTTAGCTCCCCCAAAAGAGACCTGAGCTCCCCCAGAAGCAACAAGTTTGCGGGATCTTGAAAAACTGATAAATCACCATTAGCATTTCTAATGCTTCAATTATTATTATTAAGTAATACATCAAATCTAATCAAAATCTAATATCCTGTCGTCTGTAATTTTAAATGTTTGTGTGCACAACTCTGCCCTGGTCAGTGTGGCTGATGATCTTCTGTCAATAATACATGTAACATGATTAATCTGGACATGTGCTGGGAGTTTATTGTTTGTCACGGCTCATTTGCATAATTATTGTGTGAAAATAGACCCCAACCCCCCAACAAAAAGAAACACTGATAATAAATACAAAGTATTTAAAGTTTCTGTCAATATCTATACTAGTCTTTACACTTAATGAAAATACTAATGGAGACAGCTGACTTGCTTTTTACAGCTGTGTGTGTGTGTGTGTGTGTGTGTGTGTGTGTGTGTGTGTGTGTGTGTGTGTGTGTGTGTGTGTGTGTGTGTGTGTGTGTGTGTGTGTGTGTGTGTGTGTGTGTGTGTGTGTGTGTGAGTGTGTGTGTGTGTGTGTGAGTGTGTGTGTGTGTCGCATTCTGTCGTCTCTTGCCTAAAGCTATCCCAGAGTGCCAGCCCCTCCTGGTCTTACCCTCTTTGCCCTCTCTTAAAACCTGTGCCTGCTGACAGTCTGCCAGGTGTGCCCATACCCAGGAGACATGCCCAGTGTCACCAAGCAAAGCGGGCTCACGTTGGCCGTGATGCCAGCTCGGCCACAGAATAACTTTAGGGGGGGTGGAGGGGCAGAGAAGATCCCCGATGTTGGAATGTGTGACATTAACTGGCTGCCTTCCCTCTTCTCTCGGCAAAGCTTGCGGCCCCAGCTCTGCCTTCACACGCTGACTGGGTATGTGACCCGGTGTCCAAGTGACATATTCTCTGGCAGGGAGTCAGAATATAAAATGATCATATTATTTACGCCCTACCTTTGACATTGTCTGTTAGCTGTGCAGGAGGCAGCACAGATACTGTAGAGCCACAATCTAGCAGGACCATCCACCTGAGGTAATGTGTCTTTACATCAAGTGAAGAAAACCCCAGGAAATCCAGCATTGGCTTGCACATGTCTCCTGTGTGTGTTGTTATACAGCATCGCTGAGAACGATGAGTATCCAGTTTGTCTCTCTCCCGGTTTGATGCTGTGCTAATAGCTTAGCTTCCGCTACTGTGGTGCTGTCTCATGGGTGTTCCTCGAGTCTTTCTGCTCTGATGAGAGCAGCTGGACACTGGGGAGTCTTCGTCTCCTTTCTCAGGCAGACTATGCAATTTAAACCTGCCTCGGGCATGTAGATATTACTCCCCGGCGAGATGGCTGAAAATTAATGGAAATTGTTTTAGAGGAATCATTATTAACATTCTCCTTTGGATGCCCTTTTGTCATCTCAGCCCTGTCGCCTCTCCTGTTTTATTCTCACGCTAATTTATACAGCCGTTGACATTCCTGCCGGTGTGTGAATGTGCTAGGAAATGTGAATAATCAGCCTAATAATTAGTAATTGCTCCATCACTTCAGTGGGCATATATTTTGGCATTAGAAGACTATCAATCATGCATTTATTGTCTTACTTAGCTGTTGTTTTCCCTCTTATCTTCATCATTTCTGCTTTTTAGCATCCAGTATGTGATTTCCTGCCACTGTAGGCACCACTAATGTACAGGGAAAAGGTATTACAGTTTTCTGTTCATGTTTTTCCTCTGGTGAAGAAGACTTGGTTGTAACATGGCAGACTCCCTCATCTCTGGAACCAGGAAATCACATCCCCTTACACATACGACTCAATTTCACACCCCAAGCTGGATTAAGAGGACTCTTCGCTCCGGGCCTGCGCAGGAAAAAGGGTAAATATCACCCTTGTTCCTGGTGCCGGAAAATCCGCTATTTAAATGGGGAGTAATATAACTGACATTTTCCAGTTCATTATGCAGCCCCTGACCTTCACGATGTACGACTTGGATACTTCTCTGGCGAAAGGCGAGGCCTGGTTCTCCCTAATGGGAAATGTTTGACCTTGTCAGGAACTAAGGGGAGGTCAGGGATGAAGGAGGCTGTAATCGGCCCCAGAGAGATGGGACGCAGCGGAGGAACACCTACAACAATTACTCAGAACACTGTAACACTCAAAACCAGTAGTTAAGGTGGCATTTGAGTCAGATCTGTAGTTACTAAAAACAGTTTCTTGCCATAAATGAGTAAATCATTTGTTTATTTTGGAATGCGATAACGCCTATGATACATTATGTAAATTTCTGATCTACAGGGATGTCGAATGTGTATTACATCATCTGGTCTTCAGATTTGTGTTTATCTCTGTTTGTGGCTAAACTGTTGAAGCTTATCACAGATGGATTCAGCTAATCTTCAACTGGCTCTTTGCCTTTATGTCCAACTGTACTTTAAAGACTCCTCAGGATTCCAGATAAATCCATCGCACTCAGTCACCAAAACGTAATAGAAAGTAATCATATCGGGAGTCTTTCACGGATTAGGCTGTTTTGAATATGACTTATAATCTCTTTCATTTGTGTGAACTACAATGATGTGCACTGGGCTCTTGGCAGAGATAATCTTATTACCCAGTTGGCTTTTGTTTTCTGCTGCCTTGCTTTTATTCTTTATTAAAACATGTTGCTGCATTAAACATGCTAATTTGTGGCTGGGCATAATTGGGGTCTTGCTTTAAAAAACCTCTCCCCTGTTTGGTAGAAGATTAGGAATTTCATCTTCAGGATTATGTATAGAGTACAGTGAAAGCCCATGGAATAGTCTTGCTTTCCATTATGTTTAAAGCCACTCAAGCTTATTAATGTGAAAGGAAAATGTATTATTCTCCACACAACGGTATTGTGATATGACAAAAAGAGAAGGCAGCTATTTTGATTGATGGGATTGGTCGGCTGATTAGTTCTTGTCCAATCAGTATGCTTTTGGTGATCAAATTCATCAAGCCAATCAGCTTTCAAACACAGACAAATCCTGGTTATTCTAGTTCAGTGTATTTTCAGGATTGTTGGAAGTAGCCCAACATTTGCTCGTCAGAGCTGCAAAAGCAAAGCTGTCAAATCTTCTATACTACTATGAACAGAAAAGGAACAGCAGCAAACCTATCTTTGGACACCAGAAGGGAGAATGTGAAGCAGATAAAAACCCAGCAACTCACGCAGGAATCCTCATTGATCACTGGTGGCTTTTCATGAGCCTCAGATGTGGAGAGATCAGAGCTTCAATCTTACTATGAAATGATATCTCACAATGTGAAAAGATTCCCAGATCTGCTTTAAAAAAAAAAAAAATGTCAAAGAGAATATTTAGGTGTCAGTATTTCTTCGGCTCTAATAAGTGATCACACAGAAATGGGGAATCTCTCCCCAATAATGGTGAGCAAGTTTTTGATTTTGTGTCAAAACATATTTAAAATTTGAACAGTGCCGTCATTCCTGTGGCTTGCCGCTCTCTCCATGGGGCTTGTCACAGGAGACGTCACGGCACGCAGCTCCGATACACGGGGCTCCTTTCATTTCTCTGTCTGACATGTTAAGTGTGATGGTACAAAGACGTTCCATTTTAATTGTTTGGACAGATCACTCAAGGGAGAGGGGCTTTGATTTTGGGTGTTGACAGAATAGGCACAGGCCTGCTGAGTTGCTTTGGTGTCTGTCTGCCAATTCTGCCACTGCACTGTATTGATTGCGATAGGCTGTTTACCTCAGGCCGCACTTAAGCTAAAGGCCAAGCTTTGTCCAACCTTTCACAGTAGCTATTGTTGGGGGAATTAGGTTACTAGAAAGTGCTATGATGCAGCGATGACTTGTTATTGCTTCCCCCTTTTTGGATTTGTATGCAAAAATCCATTCAATCAAATCTTGACTCTCAATCAATTTTTATTGGTGATCTTTCAGGTAGATACGAGGAAAGCTACGCAGCAAGCTTAGTGACAAACAAGCCATTGATCTATAAGCATCAGTCAACTGTATGTGTAATATCTGTATTAAATAAGACGAATAGGCACTTGAGCTGTGCCGTGCAGGCACTTTATGAAATAGTAGTATACTTTGATGAAGTCTAGTGAGTGGTGAGAAATCACCTGTTGATGGCCCATAGTGTAATAAAACATTCCTTTTGAATGGGCGTGAACCATAATGTCACACAGTCCATTAATATTCTCCTGCTGTGCCCACATCTTGGCTCTCTGCTCTGG
Source organism: Perca flavescens (assembly GCF_004354835.1). NCBI lineage: Eukaryota > Metazoa > Chordata > Actinopteri > Perciformes > Percidae > Perca > Perca flavescens. The sequence goes on from NC_041350.1 coordinate 12,466,442, forward strand.
GGGAATGATTAGGGTGACGGACGACGGGGCGATGACACAAGAAAACAACTTCCCCACCTCCCTTCATCTCCTCCTCAACCCTCGCTTTTCTTCGCCTCCCCTCAACCCTTCAACACAACAGCCACAAATTACCCACTTTGCTTGCAATATTATCGGGGCTGATCGTTGGTGTCCATAATTAGAGTCTTAGTGTCATCTAGCCTCCATTAGGCTAACAATAGAGCATTGGAACAGGGCCACTTTGGGCAAATAACATGTTGAGAACACTTGACTTTTTTGAAGAGAGATAGTGAAAAGCATCAGAGGCCATTACTGATCCAAACAGCCTTGAATGGTTCTGTGGCGAGTGGCTCTGGGAAAGCCATGGATAGGCAGACTGTGGAATCCTCTCCATTGTAGAAAACATTTACACGGGCAAAGATTCATAGGATGCAATCACAAGCAGAAACACAGACACACACATCTGTATGCTAAACCGGTGACAGTGTTTTCCCTTTCTGTGCTCATATTCCTTTGACAGAGACGCAAATACAAATATCATCACACCGCACGCTGCAGCCTAGTGGAGCTTGTATTTCAATCACACAGCGTTAGATAGCTTGCTGCTGAGTTTCCTCCCAGGCTACAGAGAGAGAGAGAGCTCTGTATTCTGAGCCCAGTCCCCGTTTGATCTCCGTCATCGCCCCTCTAAGACATCATTGTGTAACACTGTAAAAGCGGACGGCTTCATGGAGCGAAGGAAATATCAAGGAAGTTATTCATAAATATTAGATAAGATCAAAACAGCCAGTTGCTCTCAGACTCTGAGCTCCTGGGTCAAGCCATCCATATCCCTTTGATTTTTTTTTTCTTCCACTCAGGCTGAGCAGGGAGAATTGAGTATGCATTGAGATTGAAGGACATCCCCCCCCCCCCCCCTTTACAGAGCTGGAAAACAGGAAAAAAAACACAGTCAAATCCTGTTACTAATAAGCCACTAATAAAACACAACTATTGTTATGTTTCATTTCTGATCAACACTTTTCATTATTCATAATTCTCTTGTTTTGATTACCGTCCCTAACGCACAGCGCGCTGAACCTGTGGAGATTAATAGGCAGCATTCTCCAAACTCTTCCTCCTCTCCTCCGGAGCTGACACAAATTGGTGAAATATCACTTTGATCATGCCTCCTGAACAACAAACAAAACACAAACCTAATTAGCCTAATTCAAAATAGTTCCAAATGCTTCTTTTTTTTTTTTTTTGAAAGCCTTCCTTCTCTGTGCCGTTGTTAAAGATAAAACTAAGTTGGACGGAACATCAGTGTTTTACCTCTGCATGTGGGTGTGGGTAAACTGAGCAAATGGGTCCCCAGAACTGACCTTTGACCTTTTAATTGACAGAAGGCAGGGGGGCGCTCTGATGCATCAGTTCACTTTCCTCAAGACCACTTATGCCAGAAAGCAGAACAAAAGCAAAACGGCTTTAAACAGACTTGCAGGCTGTAGCGGGTTTTTCAATGTGGGAGAGCTCGCTCTGCTGATTCCTTTGTTGATGTTAGTCATCCCATCTGGGCAGAAATGTCAAGTGGCATGGGAATCAAAAAGCTCTCTGATTTATTGCACCACTTTAAAGAAAGAAGAAAAAAAACAGTAAGGAATCGGTGTAGGATCTGCTGATATACTAACTGTAAACTGGATAAGTAATCATGTCATTGGTTTCACACTTTGACCGTCGTATGGAGCTTTTACTATTGTCTTGATGATCACATCAACAGGCTTCTATATCAACTCATGCATATGCCAAGTCTACCGTGAAATAAACAAAGTGCTCGTCTTTTGCATCGCGTCAGCTTCTAATGCCAATAGGGACTTTTCCGAGGGCAGCAATGCGCCAAAGTTATACAGCATTTGAAGTGTTCACTTACTACAAGCAGCATGAAGTCTACCTTGCAATGCTAGCGGATTAGCTCACGTTGCCTCGCTAACATATGCAATGACTGCCGGCGAGCTCTTCCCCATTAGGTTTGCACATCAAAGGCGGCGGGCAAAGTTCTTCACAGGCAGTTAAAAGTGGGCTCAGTGTGGATCTTGTAAATACCGTCTTTGAGTCTGTGCCTCTCGGGGGACACTTCACACACTCCTCCACTCAGGAGAAGGGAGGGAGGAAAGGAGAGGAGCAGTGACAGGCATCAGAGGGGGAAGAGGGGATGGATGTGTGTGTGTGTGTGTGTGGGGGGGGGTAGAAGGTGGGGGAGGTTCCTGAGAGCCCAGTCCCCTGTCACCTCCAGGATAGGATCTGTGGATGAAGAAAATCTCTCCGCTACTCTCCCCTGTATCTCGCTCTCATCCTCTTCCTGCTCTTCACACTTCACATGATAGCTGACAGTGAAAGTAGAGCATTGCTGTTTTCTGTTTTCTTTTGAGTCATGTTTTTCATAACACATAAATAGAGCATGCGGCGTCATGGGAATTCTGTGATTCTGTGTTTCAGTATACAGGCGGACACAATAGCATCCACTCTTCTCAAGTGTTGTTGAAAACATTTTATCCATCATAGCTGTTTGTAGGCCTCTGGTGAGGCCCTCGACTCCGCAAGGAGCAGAAAGGAATAAGAGATGTGTTTTGTTAGCATCCACATGAACACACAAACACACACACACGCACACACACACACGCACATACTGCATGCTCCCAAGCCCATCGTTGCCTGGTTTTGCAGACTGATCAATGCAAATGCTGTTATTTACCCAAGCCTGAAATGAAAAGACTATGGATCAATTTGATGCACTTCCATAGGGTGTGCTCACAATGGCTGGCTGGCTTTTTTTTGTCTCAGCTACACCCCCCTTCTCCTCCTTCTTTGCCATCCACCCCTCATCTTAAACCAGTTCCACCCCCCCGGACATCACTAATGCAAAATATACTACCCTGCTCTCTCTCAAGTACACAAACCCATCATCGATGCATTCTCTCCCTGCACACTCTTTCTCTCTTTTTCTTTCAAACACACCCTCAGTGTGACACCATGGCTGCATCCGTCTGAGCTGTGTGCGAGTGTATGTGTGTGTGCACGTGTGTGATGTGTGTGTTTTAGGCTGACCCACTTTCTGTGCTTGGCCAGGCTTGTGCTGCTGCCGCTGCTGTCTGCTGTGCTGTGCTGTGCTGTGCTGTGCTGTGCTGTGCTGTGTTGTTGTGTGCTGTGCTGCTAGGGGGAGATCCCTGCAGACTCCCCTGGAACAGACTTCAGCTCTCCTCCTGACAGACACTCACCGTGGCATGTTATCCCCCCGTGGATTGGAGACCTCTGCCGCTCTCCCTCTCTGTGTATGTGTGTGTGCATGAGTTTTAGATACACCTTGATTCAGATGCACAAATGAATACTCACAAAGATGCATGCACATGGGTGCACAAGCAGTAACAACATCCTTACTAACACACACACACACAGACTCTTACACACATATGCAAAGCACATACCATCCCAGATCTGTATATTTTTAATTCCATCAACCCTCCTCCGGCTCCTCCTCCTCTCTTCCCTGTGTTTGTCTGGAGTTATTGTTTCAATCTTGCTGCATCAGGGGGCCCCTGAAGGTTATAAATTAAACATAAATGCAAATGCGCTGAGCCATTGCCCTCCTCCACCTCCCTCCTCCCACACACACACACACACACACACTCTACACTACACACACACACACACACACACACACACACACACACACACACACACACACACACACACACACACACACATCCTCGCCATTCAAACAGATCAGTGTGTCTGCGAATTAATAGGAGAACAGTGGGCTTTTTTTAATGAGCGAGAGAGGAATTTAGAGTTGCAAAGCCACAGCGCACACACCCAGAGCTGCAGCCGAGGCAACGGCTTGAAAAGCCCGGCGCCATCATAGAATATGCTAATGCTCCAGGTCCCCTCACTGTCAGCCTTAGTGTTGCTCTAGATGAGATCAGAGCTGAGGCTTTGATCTGGGACACTGATGGGAGCCAGAATCGTCATGTGCTCAAAGTACAGAGAGCAGGAAGGGTGTGGATGAGGCTTGTTCTAATCAGAAAAGGTGCACATAATCAGTGATGAATCCCTAACATGAAGAAATTCTTGATTGTTTAAGGAGATATCGTTTTGTCTACACATACATAGACCAACAGCAGTTACTCTTTGTCACCTACACATTCCTATTCTCACACACTCCCATACACGGAGGGTGTAAACGTGATGTTTTCTCGGGTTGTCCTATAGATAAATAGCCATCTGGTCTTGTTGATGCTATAGGCTTGGCCTGAGTATGCTGAATGGTGAACACCATGGAGACTTTGTAGTTGGACCATAACAACATTCTATAGCTTTTATTCTCTGCCATATGGGCTCATAAAGGCAAACGGCTGGGAGAGGTTTCTGGGGATGTCACTCGCTTTTATTCTCATATGAGTGAGCTTCCATTTGGAGAAGAGAGATTAAGACTCTTGCTGTAATACTGTGGTTTTATTTTTTTCATTGTGTTACACAAGTAGTTTAATAAATATTTCAGAGTTAGTCTGTCCTACCCTCTCACTCATTGCTGTCCTACTGAAACACAAGGTGTGTTTCTGATTGTATTTCTTTTAAAGATTTGTTTAGTTTTTTTCCAAGCTCTGACTTGTACTAACACTGTATTTCCAGCAGGGGTCTTCCCATTGTCATGGACGTGGCTTCATAGTGAATTATCAGATAAAGCAGAGTAAATTGTGCCTCCTTGTTTCACCAATATGTGACCTGAAGCAACAATTTGGTGTTAGAAAAATGTGCCCATCACTACCTAGTCATCACCATTACTATGGTCATCATCTTCGTTGTCATCATCGCATTTGTTCCCACCGCCACCACAAGTCATCATCATTAACATGGCCATCCTCAGCACAACTCTCATCCCCAAATCCTTCTCTTGCCACCACCCCACCCCCCTCCCCCCTCCACCCCCCCACCCATCTTTCATCCACAGCTCCCTCTGTTGATCAAATGCATCTGATCTCATCAAAGCGGACCCTCTGCTCATTCAAGTCCCAACAGACACCCCAGCTTTTTTACTAAGCACTATTTTACATTCATCTTTGAATACCACTGATGGGATAGCATATCTTGTAGACTTTGGTTTTGTGTGGTCCTACACTGCAGCCTGGGGTTGATTTTCTTTATATAATTATATATATATATATATATATATATATATATATATATATATATATATATATATATATATGATTTCAGACAGGCTCCTCTCTGACAAAGTAAATCCAATGAAGGAAATTAAAGAATGTAGCCTTTTATTCAAATACGACCCTAATGAAGAATGGCTTTAATATTCATAATATTCATATTACATTCATACGGAGACTTACAGTGAGTTTATAGTGACCTAATCGTACTGAATGGTAATTTTCATCTGCTATCACACCGAATAGTCTCGAAGAATATGATGTAGTTTATAGTTTGCGATATTTCCATAGGTTCCCTCTTATTACTCGATTGCTATGGTTCTTTGTTGACGGGGAACATTACTCCTTTTCAGGCTGAAAATAAGTGATTGGAGCACGTAGGGGACGAACTCTGTGGTGCAGATATTACAACATTATAGCTGCTATAAAGTGCGATTACATTCTTATTCCGATGGCAACATTATTGCGCACAGCTTGTGGTTGCGTGTCCGACTCCTGTCAGAGCTGCAGAGAACTGGCTTGAGCCGAGGGACTGAGAGGGTGGGGAGAGGGAAAAACAGATCTGGATAATTGCGGAGAAACTCGCTCGGGCAAACTTAACATCTGCTTTTGTGTTGATTTGAAGGATCCATGTGGACCGGAGGAGCAGTGTCCGTGCGTAAATTGGAATTGCCCAATCTGTCTCGGTTATTGTTTTTTTTTTTTTTTTAAATAATATGTACTCTAAACTCAATGAAGGGAGTCATTCCTTGACCGTCTGAGGTACAATTATTAAAAGGAATCTGGATATCATAATGTCAATAAGGAAATGTGGGTCATGTAAAAATACTGCCACAATCAATGTGTCTTTTTTTTAATTGAAAAAAAATCAACCTTCAAAGCATCGTAAAACACCGAAACATCAAAATGCAGCATGCGTAATGGCTCGCTACTCCAGTCCGGATTTTCCATGTGAGGCGCGACGGAGCCCTGGAGGTGGATAAGCTGGTAGAGCCCGCTCTCTCTCATGCCATGCTGGGCCACAAGGGCTCCGGGAGACGCTGCTACATATTACCGAGAACCGGGATGGAGGAGAGGCGGAGGGGGGAAGAAAAAAAGTTTCGTTTAAACCTGGCAGAGGAACTTTCAACATGAAGCCTCACTGACGCACCATTTCACCACCACCACAGCAACACCAGCACTAGAACAAAAGCTTGCTTTAACACTGAATATATTTTTCTCCTCCCAGCTTGTGTTTTTCTTCCCTCTTGTATTTTTCTCTGTGTGTAAGGCTGGTCGGGGCTCGCTGTCACTGCGCGTGCTGAGATGTTGGAGTGACCATGGCTGCGCAAGTTGCATCGGCTCCGACTAGAACTAATAACAAAAATAAGAAATTGTCTAGCGGTTTGGGTCCGGAGCTCAGTTCGGGGAAATCTGGAGGAGGAGGGACCGTACAGCGGACTGGACCGATGCTGGGTGCCGGAGATGGGACTCTGAATAATGTAGACCATCACCGCCGAAACGAGCTCAACATGGTTCATTCAACTTCCACGACTCGCAACGCTTCGGACGGCCACGACAAAGATGGACATAACCTCACGTCCGCCTCGGCTTCGACTAATTCAACCTCTTCCTCGATGGAAACGGGTTTGACCGCGAACCACAAGCTGAAATGTGTGGGGAGCGGAGATCCCCCTCAGTCTCAACCGCCGCAGCAGCCGCCGCCGCAATTCGGCCAGTTTGCGCCACATCAGCAGCGACAGATCCAAAGTAACAACACCGCCAACAACAACGGCCAGGGGCCCCGTGGGGACAGGGGTATGGATCACCAACACCACGGTGGCAAAGAGAACCTGTTGGGGGGCCAGGGGGAGCCACAGCAGCAGCATATGCCAGGGAAAGGTGAGGGGGACCTCACCTGTAAACCCGCGGAGAGGATGATGGGTACCAGGTACGAACACTCTAACTTGGGGCCAACTAGTAACAACTCTGAGTTTAATAACAACTATTACAGTCCAAGGCCCTGTTATGAGCAACATGGCGGACAGCAGCAGCAAAGCAGTGGGATGGGGATAACGCACTCCTCGGCACATAACAGCATGGAGAACTCCCACGAAGCAGGGTACCACAACAGCCAGTACAATCAGTACCCGGCGTACCGGGCGGGTTACGGCGGCGGGGCCTACGGAATGATGGGCCCCTCCGGATGCCGGCAACCTGGGAACATGATGATGGGCAGCAACTCCTCAGCAAGCCACGGCAAGTCTCCCCTGGGAGCCGCTTCGGGTGGCTTTCAGAGGTTCCCAGGACAAACACAGCAGCAGCATCCCTCAGGGGCCACCCCGACACTCAACCAACTGCTGACGTCCCCAAGCCCCATGATGCGGGGCTACGGCGGGGCATATCAAGACTACAGCGGCTCCACGGCGCAGCAGCAAGCCGGCATGGGCCTGGGGAAAGACGTGGGGCCCCAGTACGGAACCTCCACGGCCCACGGCTGGGCAGGGCAGCAAAGAAACCACCCTCATTCAATGAGTTCAGGCAACGGAGGGCAAGGCCTCGGCAGGACACAGGTACGTTTTGGAAACTTCAGTGAACTTGGGTTTATCAGCGCTGGTGTTAATCCACATATATATAAAAATAAATGTATAAATATATATATATATATATCTCAAGGAGGTTTTATGCACAAGAAAGGCCATTACATGTGCAATTCTAACTTGTGTAAACATGTTAGATATTAGACCTGCCTGAGTTGAAACATGAAAGGAAAAGGAAAGAACCTTATAGTAGAAATGTAGGCTTTTATTATTTATTGGCTAAATCAGATGCTGTGTTTCTATCTTCATATTTCTATAGTTTATATTCTTGTGTACTCTGCGTATTTTTTTATGTATAATCGGGGATTTTAAAAAGCAACATTTATGTTGTGCAGATTCACCTCTCTGCCGACGTGGTGTCAGACACGTTGCGAAACGCCCTGTTTAGAGGACGTGTTGTGTTCGAGGCGCTCATCGAACAAAGTAAAAGATATTCCTATAGAAAATGTACATGAATGAATTTTATAAACGCCAACGTTCTGTAATATTTCTCATCTCTTCATGTGTAACTGGTTGGGAAAACCAAGCGGACACACCGCGGTCCGTGCAAAGACCGTCTGTCCCTCTCCTGTGCGCTTTGCATCTAGCTAGAGCGCTTCTGTGCGCCTCGTTTATTCCCATGCAGCTCGGAATTTGAATAGTGGAGGTAAACTGGCTAAAAGCTCTCCGTACTCCCAGCTCGCAGTTGACACCCAGTCTGCCATCTGATTGGCTCCCTGTGGTCCCGCTGGGCAGACATGCACTTAGAAAAAAAAGGAGGATTCTTGCAGGGATCCTTGGCCATGGCGCTGTAGTGATGCTGCATTCACATCTTATGGGAATACTCCACACTTGGAGGCCATCCAACGCAATAATTGAAGTTTTATGAAGGTTTAGGCTGCTCCAGATAATTATTCTCATAATGTTTCCACACTGAAAAGATGTACAAAAACACTGCAATGTCAGCTCAGAAATGACAAAAAGGAAATGTCATTCATGTGGAGTTATAATCTTCAATTTTTGTTTCTTCTAGTTGATATTAATGTATAATTTCAAGCTATTTAGAGAAATTGTGCAACACATGTATCTTGTGATGTTAATAGATTATAAAAAATAGTTTGTGCATTTATATTTTTAAATATAAGGAAAAACTCACTTTTTCTGGAATCCCTCTTATTCACAGCCACATTTAAACAATAACCCCTGCAAGCTGAGTTCTGTTGGCCACTGCTGCACCTGGAGGTTGAATGCCTTGCTCGAGGGCACCTCCGTGGTAACAGCTGAGGGAGGGAAGAAAGTGTAATTGTGATTATTCAAGTATTCCTCCCTTTGTTTTTGGGGGGCTATCCCCTGAGTGATCCCTGAGTGCCCCCAAACCTTGTGCTGAAACACTGATGTGGCAGACCTACAGCAAGGGGATGGAGTCACTGCCAGTTCAGAACTCTGCCCTCAAACAACACAGTGTTTCTCCAGAAGAGACATTATTCGGCGGTTGTTTTTCATGCACTAAATTATTCGCACTGCTGGATAGCACATCTGGACGACTGGAGGGTAAGGTGGTTAAGCATAGCTTATACTGTCTGCCTCTCGCAAAAAAAACAAAAGCAGTTCATTAGCCTACATTGTTTCAATCAAAGGCAATTTGTGTTGAATGCTGGAGAAATTAAGTGAATGTTTTAGCGTGGGAGGGTTTGCTGCGGTATTGATTGTATCAAATTATGCACTGAAAAGATGGTCACTGGAAAACCAACAGTAATCTTACTCCTTACAGTAATTATTGCTGATTATGTGCATATATATATATATATATATATAATATATATATATATATATATATATATACACACACACATCAGTCAAAGCATACAGTTATATGAGCCATATTTTATATTATTTATATTTTTTTTTTAGTGAATATAATTCTAACAAACCAGCCCCCTAAACGCATCTTACATGTACCATTATATACTGTAAATGGGTTTTTTCTTAGAGTTAGTGCATGTGTGACTGTGTTTTTTTCTTGACTCTACCAACATTTCAGCAGCAATATATTCAAGCTACAAAAGCCCTATGTTTAATTCATATTTGGAGAGGCAGCACTGCTCTCCTGTGCACTGACAGGCTGTGTGAGAAAGGCGAGCGGTGTACTGCATAATACTGCCTCCAAATTGGTGCCGTGATATGACTGCGCTTCACTTCAGAGTGCGTTTGGTGGGAGCACGCCTCTGTCACCTGTTGGCACAGTTTCCCCTCTTTCAAATTCAATTTCCCTCCCCACCGCATCTCTTCAGGAGCAAGCTGTGAGCGAAACGAGTGCACCTCATTTACACTGTTGTCTCCCCCCCTCACACTCACTTCTCTGGCCACTCACCAAATGAAAACAGAGCCCTACCTGTGTGTGTGTGTGTGTGTGTGTGTGTGTGTGTGTGTGTGTGTGTGTGTGTGTGTGTGTGTGTGTGTGTGTGTGTGTGTGTGTGTGTGTGTGTGTGTGTGTGTGTGTGTGTGTGTGTGTGTGTGTGTGTGTGTACAGAGATATGTGAGCTATTTGGAGGTGTGTGTTGAAACTGCTCTCTCATCACAATTACATTGTCGTAGTTTTTTTTAAATGACAGTGGCCTATTTGATTGAGGTCTAACAGAACAATATTGAGTGTTCAGTTTGTGACCTTCTGCCTGAATGTGTGTTTGTCTTCAAGTCAGCTGGTTTAAATCCAGGCCGTTGTGCTCAATGTGTGTTTTTTCTTGTGTATATGCAGTGTGTACCTATAGCAGTAATATAACAGCCTATGTGCAATCCTGATGACTTAAGCTGACATCATAAATGAAACCGCATACTCTGTCTCAACCTATATGTGTAACAAGGATCTGTCTGTTATCCACTAATCAGAACACACAATGCACACAGAGAACAATACAATTCATTAGTAGATAATAAGGGCCTAGCAAGTTGAAAATAGTATTGTTGCTTAGATAATTGCAGTAGCAACTCATTTAAAATCTGACCTAATAATACAAAAATGAATGGGTTTCCACTCATTTATCACTATTATGCTCAGTGTTTTGCCTTTGTTTTTTTAATAATTGAAATCAAAGCTCAGTAGTTCTCATATGAAAGACGAGACCCAGTCCTATCCTTCGTAATGTGCTTACCTTGAAATGATTTCTGCTCGCAGTGATCTCCAGTGCATACTGTTTACATTTCTCTCTTATGAATTATTAGCATGATACGAACAAAGACTTTATAATAGGAGCAATGCATCAATGTCACATTGTATTATGCGGGTATCTCAGGGAGCCTTGTGCATAGTGATGGGCTTGACTGTTGCTGCTGGAATTTAATTTATGGTACATGTTCTGCATTGGACAAACAGCCCATGGGTGGGGTGGGGGGGTCTGGTCAGGAAATGGACATGTGTGTGTGTGTGTGTGTGTGTGTGTGTGTGTGTGTGTGTGTGTGTGTGTGTGTGTGTGTGTGTGTGTGTGTGTGTAGGCAGGAGAAGGCTAAAGCCCCTTCGTCAGCACAAAGCAGTCCAACCTCAATCCTGCCCCTCTCACAGCGTCTCTCTCTCCCTCCATCTCTCGCTCTCTGATTCCTCCTGTCAGTCATTTGTTTATGTTGGTTTGTTTACATATCTTTCTTGGCTAGCCAGCGCAGTGTTGATTAGCAACACTGGAGTGAAATTTTAATTTGCTCTGTTGCGTCCGATAAGAGCCCCGTGCAGCGTTTTTCATCTTCCTTGGATGAAACACAGAGCCTGCTTAGGTAATTGGCAGGCCGGGGTTATCCCCGGTCTGCATGTGGTTTCCACGAAATGCCAATTAATTCACATTTTTAGAAATAATATGAATTTTAAAAAAAATAGACTGTCCAGTTGCATCACTAGACGTATGTTCATGTATTATTAGCTGGCTTAATAAAATAATTGTATTTTTTTTCCTGGTTCCACTATGCACTCGTAACTTCCCCTGGAGCTAAAGGTTGATGTGTAAACGCCCTGAAGAAAGGATTTAATTACTGCAAGCGTGCGTTGATTTGGTGTCAGCTGTTTCGCAGCTCTGTTTTATCCGAACTGCCGGTGTCAGGAGGGAGCAGAAAAAGCTGAACCAAAGCAATTTTGGGGAAGAAAGTTAATTGTGCATATGGGAGAATTTGACTTTTCCTTGTGGATGAGGTAGTCCAAGGCTTTTTGGATTTGATATAATAGTCCATTTTATGTCTCAACCTTGTTTAGTCTGTGTCAGCAGTGGTGGATTCTACCATGTGAGAAAACTATAGGCGTCCTCTGGCATTCTGGGATTTGTAGGATTTATCACAGGTCTGGTAAAGGGTTGGATACAGCACCTAACAGGTGATTCACCACTACTTCCTCTGTGTCTCAAATAGCACAATCGACCCCATAGCAATCATTCCATCAAAAGCAAAGAAAACCTTAGAAATGTCACATTTTAAATTAAGTTAGCCCTCTTTCTATCATCTGTCAGCTGAGTTTAATTGAAAAAACTGTTAATTTTTTACACAGATGCAACCCCAAGAAAAATAAGTGAAGTACTTCAACAATTTAATAGTATTTGTTACAGTTCTTTAGTGCCTGCTATGCAGCCTGAACGATGAAAGAAAAATGATTGCCATTATTATAATGATCATGTACATAAAACGTCTGCATGGGCCCAACTATGACATTTTTGTACTTTCCTGTTGTAAAAATGTTGCTTTTGTAATTATTTATCCATCCAATGCATTCCTGTGAATATATATCGCAGAATTGTCTTGAGTAAAAAAAAAAAAAAAATCTAAATTTTCTTTGATTAATTCATTCAGTTTTGTGTCTATTTTGTGATATTTTATTGAATTTAAATTTCTTTCAATATGTCATTATTTGCATAAATCTACTTGCATTGCTGCTGTCTTTTCTGTGTAAACAGAGAGTATAGGAAGGCCAAAGATGTAATGTAGGTGATATTTGAAGTGAGTCACATGGAGGGCTGCTGACTTCTGAGGAATGGGCCTGGCCGAGTTCAGAGAGAGAGAGAGAGAGAGAGAGAGAGAATCAGTATCTGAACTCTGGCAAATGTCTGCATAGTTCAAATCCTCTCCCATTGGATCTCACCTTGCTCTAGCCTTGTGAACATTGCGAGGAAAAAGAAGTGTTTACGAGCTTTTGGCCTCACACACAGGTATATTGGGTTTCCTCCCTTCAGTTGTGTGTGTGTGTGTGTGTGTGTGTGTGTGTGTGTGTGGGCAGGGCGCCAGGTCTGATGGCAGTGGGTGCTGTGGTGGCACCCCCAAACTCCCCCTCCACCCTGACCTTCACATATGCTAATTAGCCACGTGGAGCTGCTGAAAGGAAAGACCCCCCCTCCTCCCCCTTTATCCCAGAAGGACCCCCCTCCTCCCCCTTTATCCCAGAGGGAGGGAGATTTGTTTTTCTTTCTCTCTCGCGCTCTCTCTCTCTCTGGTTATTTCTCTGTATATTTGCATTTAACTATATACTTACTAAACAGACAGTGCCCAATACTATACAGTTTGCGTTCACTTTTGCAGCCATCTCTATTTATTCTTTCTGTGTTTTCTCTCTAAATACGGTCTTTCCACTTTTATCTGCCACATGTCCCAGGCTCTCAGTAGCTAGCTAGGTCTCCCAAGGGACCAGCAGTCAGTTCACAGGTATTTAGACAGTCCTATTGAATATTTATACACTATACTGAACAGATCTGTGGGCCACTACTGAAACACTCTCCTGCTTACAGTAACTGCTGCCTTCACTTCCCTTCTCTCCTCTCTGGCCAACAGAAGAGGAAATGGGAAACATATGGGTCAGTCCACTTAGAAATGAACTCCTTCCTCTTTATATTATAAAACTAATGGTCTGGTGGTTAATCTGAACAAAAGAGAAGAGAGGAGGATAATTGGCAGATTATCGTGGGAGTTTTTTTTATAAGAATTTAGAAGCTTTATTTTTCATTGAAAATTTCTGGTATTATAATTTCTTCTACCTTTTAGGTTTTGGTTTAGTCTGCTGACTAAATAATCTGCTCATAACAAAATGAGCACATTTGATTTGTTGATTGAAATGTTGACGTGTGTGTGTGTGTGTGTGTGTGTGTGTGTGTGTGTGAGAGACTTCATGTATGAACTTCCAACTGCCACCATCCTCTCCTCCTCTTACCAGCCCGTGAGAAAATGATCTTCGTTATCATCATCATCACCACCACCATCACCATCATCCGTCACTTTACACATCAAAGCATCTGCACTCCTCTCTGTTTCCAGACTGTAGACTGTGCACTCCAGTCACACGTCTTGCTGTTTGGTTTGAGTTGATCCTAATCAGCGCTGGCACAGTGAGACCATTTGCTCGGCTAAAAAAAGAAAAGAAAAGAATACAACCAAACAGCACCAGCAAGTCGCTGTCTGTGGTGTGTGAAGCACAGAGAGACAAAAATAGAAAAGCGATGGGACACGGACGACGCACCGAGTTTCTGTTGATGAGTTTTGTCTGTTTCTTCGGGTCGTTTCTTTATCTCTTTTCTAGTTTCACTTACTTTTTTTTTGTCCTTATCTGTCACACACTCGTGTACACACACACACACACACACACACACACACACACACTGTGTATATCTCTTGACTGGTCAACCATGTATTTTCCCAGCCATGTTTTTTTTCATCTTTTTCCTTTCTTACCAAACCTAAAGTGTGTGTGTGTGTGTGTGAGAGAGAACAGTGCTGGTGTGTGAATGTACAGTATTGGTGATTTATAGACACCGATCACAATAGAACACTCGTGGTTGAATGCTACCTACCTCTCTAATTTAGATCAATTTTATCTCCGCAATTAAGGACGCAACTTCACACCACATCCTCCTCCAAACACATAATGCACAGTGAACACACACAACACACACACACACACACACACACACACACACACACACACACACACACACAAACACTGGAGATACTGTATGTGGGAGAAAGGGGTTATGTTAGAAATGTGATTATAAAGTCTTGCATTGGGTGTGGAGTACAGATTGTTTGTCTGGGTATTTTTTTCATTATGAACCTCTTTGATACGGCCAGACTTGTATTCTCCATTCCAGCCACTCTTCTGACACAAACCGGATGAACTGGATTAGATATCGACAACATAAGTGAACTTTGATGTTAAAATGTCTTATTTCTTTTAGATGTTAAGTCCTCTAAAGGATATCAATATGGTTGACAAGAGCAGATATTCGCTGTTCACAGTTAATCGCCCCGTGCAACTGTGTGTGTGTGTGTGTGTGTGTGTGTGTGTGTGTGTGTGTTTGTGTGTGTGTGTTTTCTAAGTGCATGCACGTGTGTATCTCCCTACTCAATGAACATCCATAGTCACTGTTGGCTAAACGTACAAAGGTTACTGTAATGTCAGACACATGCCAGAGGGAAGTGTGGAATACCACATTAACATAATCCATAGACAACTGTCCCATTTACAAACATTGCCGTTCCGGGCTGATCGCCACAGCGCTGCAGGAGCACATGACTGCTTTTGCTTCCGCTGCGCTGCATGAGACTAAACAGAGGAACTACAACACAATGACAGTCCTCTGATGGAAATACTTATCCAAGAAAAATGGGTGGTTGTCAGATTTTGGCATGACTCGCCGGGACGAATTATGATACTTGAACCTGAAACATTCCTCTGCTCTACCCTAGGCAAAAGGCTGACAGCTTACATTGCTCACACCGTTACAAAATGTGAAAGTATTGTTGTCTTGTCTGACTTGCTGGCCTCCGAGTGCATGTGTCAACAGTTTGCTGTGTACTGTGAGAACTTCTAATAATTCAGTGGGTAGAGACTTGATTTGGGAACAATTTATTGGACTCAGACTTATAAAGACCCTGCTGTCGTGTTTTATTTTTTCCTTTTGAGGAAGTTGGGGTTCAATCTAAACAGATTTACTCCAGTGTTAGTATGGGAATATGAGAATAGGTTTCCTAGGGCTTTTATAAACAAAAAAAATAGCAAAAATTTTGCATTAAATGTATTTGTGTGTTTTTTTAAGCAATGAGGCCAATTATTCCAGTAGTAACTTGCACAGAAATGAATACAAAGCAACCATTGGACAAATATGTGTATAGTGTTCAGTGTTAATTAGATGTTGTATGGTAGTTGAGGCGGCTAACATGTTGCCCTCTCACCCGCTGGGGCTGGATTCTGTGCAGACAGTCGGAGTGATTGTTTAGATAATTATGTGTGCATAAGCCCGGGAAGAGGCTCTTACTGCATTTTGGAAAAATACAAAATACTTTTTTATATTTACAGCTCGGTTTGTGCGAGTCTGCGCTTTCAGCTGTGTTTTGAGGGATCCATTGTTTTCACTCGCATAACGGGTATTTTAATTAGTCTGTCTTTGGAAATTCCCTGTGTGTGTTGTGGTTTGCGTTGGACACTGCAGACTCCCACAGCTCCCAGACATTTTGCAACATTTTTTTTTTTTTTTTTTTTTTTTTTACACATTGGCAGCATTCCAAAAGCAGAGTCATGTGTGGAAACTTCAGCAGTTTCACATTTTCTCATCTGTATTTTGAAGCATAAACAACCTCTCCATCTCTCTCTACTGTTGTTTCCAAGTCTCTGTCGTTTTGTCTTTTGGATGCTAGTTGTGGGTGACCTTGGCTGGTGACTACAGTGCCTACTCATTAAGTAGTAAAGATGAATGGATCCATTATAGCAGGGGGGAAAAAAACGAGTGGGGCCAATTAGTGGTAATTAACAGCGGAGAGGGCGAGGCGCTCTGGAGGGCACCCTGACCCGGGTTGTGGAGGGGGCAGAGGGGAGCAGGGGGCGTGTGTGTGGAAGAGATTTAGGTATATATATATATGTGTGGAAAAGTGTGCATTAGGAAAGGTGTGTAGGAGGTGATTATAGGTGTGTGTATTGATGTAATAGAAAGGTTAGTATTTGTGTGTGTGTGTGGGAAGCAGTTATAGTTTTGTGATCAATTTATGTGAGGATGTGTGCGTGTCATGAATGTAGATGTGCGTACATGTGTGTACATCATTGTATTATGAATGCGTTATATGTAAATAGGGGTGGTTCTAATGTTAAAATGTTTGTATATGTGTCTTATGGGAATGTGCTTATGTGTGTGTGGATATGGGTATTAAGCTTACAAGTGGGGTTTGGGGTGTTTCTGTGATGGTTAAGATGCAGGTTATATAATTATGTACATTGTAAGGCAAAGCTGTAGTGTAGTGTGTGTGGCCTTGCAGACATTCCTGCGTGCTGACAGATGGGAAAGTCACAGAGGGATTCGGCACGTTTGAGCACTTAGAGATGACCGAGGTCAACAGCCGGCATCACCTCTCTTTGACTTCTGACCTCTGATATGATGTCACTCCCCCTCCAGCAGCCCTTTGGTGTGGTCAGGGAGCTCGTTAGGCAAAGGTCTGAGAATAAAAGGCCCTGAAATGCCAAGCCAATATACCATCAGCGCTAATGAACTTTTTGTGATGATTTTTGTTCTTAATTGGGGTTTTTTTTTTTTTTTTTTTTTTTTGCTGATCTGCAGTATTTTAGCATCTCAGCATCAAGGAGAAATTCAAGGTTGTTCACCGAGAGACTCTCTTACTCTCCCTCTGTCTCTCTTTCTCTTTCTCAGCTCCTGCGCTTGATTTATTCACCCCTCCTAGCTCCCTATTTTTTTTTATCAGTTCTTGGTTGAAATTGTCACAGCCGTGTAATCCTTTGGGTGCCACTAGCTGGGAGACTCACACGTGACCACGCAGTCGGAGAGATGGGTGTGTGTTTGTAATGGTATTGGCGGTGGGGTGTCTAAACAGTAGGTGCCGGGTCTTGTGTCCAACATGGAAATCCTGGCAAGTCAATAAAGCAATGTTTAATATACCAGGGAAGAAGGCTGTGTTGTCACTTTAACAGACATGTTAGAATTGGCAGTTAGTGAGAGAGAGCATTTGTAGAGGCTGGAGGTTTTTTAAGGTATTTTGCAAAGTGCTGGTAAAGTGCTGCTTTCATGGCCCCTGGAATTGCAATTCCAGGTAAATGGATGGTTTGAGGAGTGTACAATGTATTAGAAGTCAATTGTGCATGGGAGGGCCTATTTTCTATATCGCTAGTCGAACAAGTGTGTCACTGTGTGTGTGTGTGTGTGTGTGTGTGTGTGTGTGTGTGTGTGTGTGTGTGTGTGTGTAGCTGTTGCATCTCTGCCTTTGTGGCACACACACACAGACACATTCAGACTGCACATGCCCCCGCTCCATCTATTCCCCTGTTGCTCCAGCGTCTTTCTGCTCCATCATGTGCAGGTTTGTCTGTATGGTGAGGTTGAGGGGGGGGGGGGGGGGTTTCCTGTGGGGGCCGCGCCGTACATCAGAAACCATTACCCATAATGGCCTCTTTCCCCACACCCCGCATATCCATTCCCTTTCCCTCTTCTGACATTTATTTTATGACTGCTTACATATCAAATATTTAAATAAACAGAATCAGGGGCTTCAGCTGAGGTTTGCCCGGGGGTGACTGCGGAGTTGCGGCGGAGGGAGAAAGAGGATGGATGATGACATTCATTTCCGAAACGAGGAAATGAAAAAAAAAAACAGGGTTGGGTGGAGGGGTAGTATTGGTGATGGGTGGGAGGAAAAGCAGCAGCAGCAGAGAGGAAGGGGGAGAAAAAAAATGCTTCGCTTGGCTCCAATCAAAGCGCGTGGAGGAGGGCGGCATGTTTTTCCGCTTACGCTCGGCAGCAGCGGTGACAGACGTTTGTGTATGTGAATGTGTGTACGGGTGGAGCATGTGCACATTGTTGTTGGGCTCATCCGTCCGCTTCTCCTGGGGTTGGGAGTGAAGGCCCTTGTGGCTCGTAGAAAGCAGCCCGCTGTACTGAAGCAACCGCCAAGGAGATGAGAGCATGACGTGGAAAAAACAAGAAGAAGAAAAGAAACAAAGTGTAACGCAGCAATGAGAGCAGGTAGAAAAACAAAGGACAGAGAGAGGGAATGAAGGTCAGGATTAGGAAGATTTATCTATCTTTTCCTCAGGAGAAGAAGATGGAGAGACGGCAGGCGAAGAGTGTGAAGGGGAGAGGTAGAGATGGAAGGGGATAAGGAGCAAGGTGTATAGATATATGTAGAGAGACCGAGTGGTCCTGGGAAGCAGGCGCCCAGTCGTGTGCTGGCTGGCATCGGTGGAAGGCCCATTACTGTCAGGCTAATCTTAAAATAATTAATTGCGAAGTCGACTCTTTTTAAAGAGTATTGTAATTGAATCCTAAATTAGGCTTGGGAAAGGGGACGCGTCCTGCTTTGCAGTCTGTTCCCATTCTCCAGTCACGCACACACACACACACACACACACACACACACACACACACACACACACACACACACACACACACACACACACACACATCAGTGTGTTGTGCGTGCAGAGGCGGGCAGCAGGAAAAAAAAGACAACAGGCAAAGGAAATGCTAATGAAATGCATATTTGGGGAGAAAGGGGCCATCTATAATTTAGCTGTGCTCTTTGAATGTGAATGATGTGTGTGCAAGCGCTGTGATTTATTTTTTGTTGTGCAGAGGGATAATTCTGTCAGAGTAGGCTTTTATTCTTGTAAACAAATGTGGGGGAAAAGAGCAGAATAAAAGTGGAGTAATAAAGTAAACAGAATGGTATGAATACATTTAGCTGCTGGCATGAATAATTTGTATAGGGGATGGAGGGGTTTGATGAAAGAGAGATGACAGATATGAGAGCTGTGATATTGCCTGATGAAATTTTCTGTTGGGCCTCCGATTTTCTGGCACTCGTTTGTGTGATGGATTAGTGCTGTGTATCTTTTCCTTTCCCACACCCACACAAGTAGGTAGAGCATAGCCTCATCACAGACACATGAACACACCCAACATCCAACTTATAACCCCTCAGGTCTTCCAAGGCCCTTTTGCACTAGCCTCCACACTGAAGCTCTGCTTAAAATGAGCCCCTCAATGTGCTTTCACTTACACACACTGCTGCCCACATGGCTTCTCCTGGAGGACCCCTGCAAAAATGTAAGCTATAGAACTTTCTGGATCAAAGCTCCAGGAAAAGGGTCTGCCCTCCATAAACGTCAGCCCTGCTCTATAACTCTAGCAGGAGCCAGGGAAGAAAGATGGCACAGGGTGCGAGGTCAGGGAGACAATTCTGCAAGGCAATAATGTAGTCAACAGATGCCTTTTTGTTAAAGCTAAAAAGTTAGAAAACTGCATTAAATTGCTGGATAGTTTAGGCTCTTACTTTAAGCTATATGAACTCTTCATGTCATAGTAAGTGTACATTGATATTATTTAAGGGAAATTTGCTTCATTTTACATTATATGTATATATGCAGTAACCATAATGGCTTTAGATATCCATGGTATTTGCTCAGTGTTGACACACAGAGATTACTGAATTAAGTATAGATAGGAGTTGCAGTCAGTCAAATTGCTTATTTATTTCCTGTTAAATTACACTGTGCCTCAATCTCAACTCCGCAAACATACAAGAACCAGTTAAACTGCTCCGCCAACATGTTGGCCCTTGCTGATGTTCACCCCCTAATGCACTTGGTTGTGCACTTCAGGTTCAGCTTTATTGTCATATGTATTAAAATGCTTGTCAGAAATGAAATACTATGAAATTTTTCAGCTCTGGCACAAGAATCTGGCGGCATCTGTATGACAAATCAAACGCTCCTCATGCTGTTTTCCAAATGTTTGAAACCTATTCAACTCCTATTTGGCCCAGATCTGACAGCTATAAACTTGGCTCAGAACATCCCATTTTCTCCTGGCTAACTGCGATGAATAACAGCAGAGCGGACAATATTGTGGTCTAGCTGAGCACGGCTGACTCTTCTGTCTCTGTGATCCCTCTATCAATAAGGAACACAGGCCTGTCAGAAGGCCTGCCAACTGTCTGGCTGTCCATGCAGCCTGCTCTCTATGCAACATCTGGACACAGATGGCACACAGAGACACACACACACAATAAATACACAGACACATGCACACCTTCCTTTACAGAATTGGACACATGGTGAAATGTGTGTGTTGCAGCCAAAGAATCGGTGGCCTCTCCTGGGAAATATGTGCATTCCTTTTAATATGTCTAGCCTTTAATAAGACCTGAACATAAAAGGTCGGTCAAGGTTCACTGTGTAAAACAACTTATGATCAGGGTACTTATTTTGTTCATAGACGGACTTGCTCTGATTTAGATACAGTGTGTGGTTGCATTAATGCTGAATATAATAACATATTTAACTATTGTTTAATTTTCTTTTCTCATATAGTGAAATCATATTGAGGCTGATGAAAATGATGGATACTACACAGGAGATGTACATAGTCACAATCATTTTCAGCGTGATCATGTATAAATCTAATTAAGGCCCTATAACAGCAAATATCACTCAATTATCTCAGTCAAATGTCATTCTTATGGTCTGGCACATTCAGTCCACTGTAAACATAGCTGCCCCGGGGCGTAGCTATAATGGGAGTGAACGCTGGAGTTGAGTGTGAGTCAGAGGTGAGTATGTGCAGTCAGGCCATGCATCAGGGCTCCCACAGGCGCTCATTGATCGACCCTAGCTCCCCTACCTCATGTTCCCAGCCTGCTTCGGTGATTGATTCCCAGTCAGGGCCCTGGAGATGGGAGGCCTGGCCTGGGCTCACAGTGCCTGGGGCCTCCCAGAGGGTGACCTGGAGGGGCTGCGGGGGGAATGGAAGCCTATTTGCAGGGCCCCTAACCCAGGTCAAGGAGCCCATTTCTGGGAAAGCCTTCACAGCAGGGTGGAAAAGTGGAGGCTCACATTCATTCCACGAGAAAATGAAGGCCATGTCTGCTGCTGCTGCTCTGACCGCTATAGTGAGGTGGGGTTAAAAACAAGGTGGGGTGGTGGTGGAGTGTGTGTGTTTAGTGTATGTATGCAAAGGGTGAAGAGATATTGGTGTGTAGGGGTTTGGGTAGTCTTTATACACAACATTCCACTTCCGGGATTGCTCCGATGTCCGTTACCTTCCGCTTTCTTTGTGTTGGAAGTTTAAACTCTGGTAGATTTCTGAGGACTATGGTTAACTGCTCCTCAGATCTCTGCAGGGTAAATCCAGACAGCTAGCCTAGACTCTGTCCAATCTGAGTTTTCTGTTGCACGACCAAAACAACTTTTGAACATACATACGTTCAGCCAAAACACGACCCGCTAGAGGTATTTTGCAGCAGCACCGAAACTCCGTCCGGCGCTTAGCGATGCCCAAGACGATTGTGATTGGTTTAAAGACATGCCAATAAATGAGAGCACGTTTTTTGCCCATCCCGGAATGCTGTGTGGACTAGCCAGACCCTCCTCCGCAGCGCTGTTGAGGAAGGTCTGGCAATGGCATTACACAATCTGCCATAGACACACACACAATCACACTTTCTTTTACAACTGAAAGCTGGAATCCTTTTTTTTTGGTTCCACTTACAATGTTCAAGCCTCTTACCTGCTGTGTTCCCATACACACCGCTGGAATGTCAACAAGCCCCTCCGTGTCACTTTACGATGGTAAGGTGACATAAAGTAAAGCGGAGGTGGGACATTTTTTATTATGAGAATCAATTTTTTTCTAATTAACTTTGTAAATTTCCCGCTGAGCTCTCAGACGTGGGGGCCTGGTGTGTCGTGCTGAGTCCAATAATGAAATCAATTTGGTTTAAATTGTTTCAGGTGACTTTTAATGAGTATCTAATATTCGCCTGAGGAAGAAAGGTCAGGATATCTTTTTGTTATTTGTGCTTTTGTTTTAAAGTGATGGATCACCCGCAGGAGAAACATAGATGGTTTCACCCTGGAGGACTGGGCAATGCTCCAAAACAAACAGCCTGAATGTAAATCCTTGTTTTTGGTGGGGAGCCTCTTTAACTGCACCACGGGTATGACCTAGTTTTGACAACTTGCTAGTACTTTTACTATCGATTAATTCCTGTAAAAAAAAACATTATTGGAATACTACACCTGTCTTTCGGGAGTGCCAAACAAAATCGAGGAGGAAAGGTGGAGAAGAGCTTAATAAGCGGGACGGGGGCTTATTGTGGTCTTGCTTTTAGATGGAGGTTTCACTTTCATAATTTACTCTCCCTCAATGGCCAGCCTCCCAGCCTGAGGAGCTCGTTAAGCTTTGCCTTACAGGGAAGACTAATGGATGGCAGAGGAAGCCCCCACAGGACCCTTTAGCAACGTTTCTGTTGGTCTGCTCGCTTAGTATTCACTTATGTATTTTCACCCTACTCTGAGCACAATATCATGAATAACCATTGCTAATTCATAAACACACTTGGCGATACGGGACCTCATTCATAATTATCCAAGCTGTAGAAACGCAGTTCCTCTCCAATACCATTCCATTAGCAAAGGTGGTGATTTCCTTGAATAAAGGAGGAATCTAGCCTGCATATTTAATACTAGCATTTCGGCTCGGCTCCGGGAGACGTGGGAAGCAAAAGGGCAGCACATTTACTCAAATAGCCTGTTCTCCCTCTTTGGGGCAGATGGAGTTATTGTTATTTTCCTCCCTCCAGCCCCTTTTTTTTTTCTCTCTTTCATTTGGTTGTGTAACAGCATCTCTCTATGGGGTTCTGCGGGCTGGGGAAGTTAGAGAGGAACGCATTCCTCTCGTTCCACCACGGCCTTTAGATGAAATGGGGTTTTTCAGCTTTGACTGGCGAGTTGGTGGTCAGTATTCTTCCACACGTGTTTCCTCTACTGTTTGCAGATGATTGCATTTTATTTGTTTTCATTCTCTAATGGTGTGTCGCAGGCATGTCAACCGCATCTTGTTTTGTCATTGTAGTCTTCTCTTATTTTTTTTTCTGTTCCTGCCGCTTCTTTAGCTCTCAGTCTTGGCGAAGGAAAAGGGCTCCGGCAACCCCGCGACCCCAATCTCACTTGAGACAGATGAAGCAGCCTCTCCCCTTCTCATGCTCCCCCCCCCCTCCCCCCCTTCCCTCTTCTCTTCCATCCCCCCTCCTTTCCTCAGTAAATTACGCCTTTGTGCTGGCCGTGACGAACCGAACCCTCAGGAACTTTTCCTTATGCACGCGGGAGGGGGTCGGGAAGGGTGGGTGGGTGTTTGCGTGTGGTGTAAATATTGGTGTCAAATGCAGAGGGCACACCGATCAACGGCTTCGAGGCCGACGCAGGAGAGAGAGCAATTATGTGCATTGCACCAAACAAAAAAGCACGCTGATCGGCCGCATAACAACAGCCTCTTATCTGGCTTCTCTCTGTCTGCCTTTCTTCTGAACTCACATCATCATTGCCAAACATACACTGTTGTGTATATATACGTCTCCTCCCCCCCCACCCGTCTCCTTTACAGCTGTCGCTCCCTGCACCTCTCTCTCCTCCGATCATTTCATGCTTCTCTTTGCTAGCCAGCCTTCATGCCTAGCTGCATGTGCCATTCAGGCATATTGGGCCGAGGAACGGCAATTTGGCTCTGCCCGGCTCCCCATGGACCGGTGCTACTCTTCACACTGTAATTCATTACGGGACTTTTTTACTAACAAGGCGTGCGTGCTGAGATGCAGGATGAGATTGTGTTTCAAGACATAATTCACTGAATTTGGTCCTCTTAAGCGATGCGGCAGTCACATGGGAATGCTGCCATGCACACAGCTCAGCTACTTCACGACACACATACACAATAAGTTCTGTTTTTAGGTACGGGGGTAACTTGATAGGAAAGCTCCGTCAAGGCGGAGTGTTGTGTGTTGTCAGCGTTTAGTTAGCTTGTGTCTTGGCAGTGAAATGAAGTGATGGACCGATACTAAAGAGCGATTTATTCCTCATGGAGGCCCGGGCAGGGAGGAGTTAACAGCGCGCTGCTCCTCTCCTCTCCGCTTGATGACATCAGTATTGTCTCTGCATCCATGAAATTAATTTTTCTAATCTTAGTCAGCAGGAGCGGGGGAATTTGCACACATTAATATGGAACTTGATCTGTACTCGCCCACTGCTGCAGTCTCTCTTCTCCTCTTCCTCTCCATCTCTCTCTCACTCTCTCTCTTCTCCTCTTCCCCCCTCTCTCTCTCTCTCTCTCTCTCTCCCCCCCCCCTTATCTCTTTCTCACTCTCTCTCTCTCACTCTTCCTCTCCCATCTTTTCTTTTTCCACCCTTTCTATTTCTCTTCTGTTTAAAACAGTAGGCCCCAATGCACAGAGTTCCAAGCCTGAAATGCAGAGCTTTGTTCTGGAGGCCGAGGCACCGCCAGGCCCCGTAGTGTAATACAAATCGGAAAGTGCTCTGCTGCATGGTATAAATAAAACACATAAAAGACAAGGCTGATTGTCCCAGCAGACCAACCAGCTCTGGCTGCAGCATGTTGATTCTCCAGAGACAGACGTGGCACAGAGGATAAAGAGGATCCGTTGACAATAATTATCCTTATTTGTTTCTCCTTACAAATACACACAGGCTAAAATGGTTTCATTACACAGGCGGCATTCTGGGCCATTCAGGAGTCGTCCTTCCAAGAAAAAGAGAAGATAATCAATACCAAAAAGGCATCTTGGGACTAATTTTCATACACAGTCAGGTTCAGAACCATTTTCACTTGGCGCCAATTAGTGCCAAATAGCTTTCATAATACAATAGTTGAAATGTATGAATCCTGCTATTTTTGTACAGTACATCACACTGAAGACTCAGGAGTATCCAGTTGTTAACTGTCTCTGCTAGTTCATTGGGCCAGATACATATATTTTTTTAGAAGCTGTTGCCTATCCAACAGGAAAACTGTTGTTCTAGACAGTATTAAACCACCAGGTGATATAATGGATAATAATAGTTCACTGAACTGCTCTTTCGAGGTGCAGACTATTTCAGAAGTAGCCGTCGCTCAATAAAGCAGCAATTGTATTCCATAAAAGACATATGACGGAGCATCTTTTATTACAGCGTTCGTTGTATGAAGACCACCGGGCTGCTTTGAGTCAGAACTAGAGGATTGTAGTGGAAACACCTCAGCCCTGAAGGCTGGTGTATAGCTACACTAATCTCACTGTCTTGTTACAACACCTGCTAAGTGGTTGAGCCTATTACTGTTTCCTGTGTGTGTGTGTGTGTGTGTGTGTGTGTGTGTGTGTGTGTGTGTGTGTGTGTGTGTGTGTGTGTGTGTGTGTGTGTGGGGGGGGGGGGGGGGCTGATGCAGGCGTGATGATTTGGTCATCTGGTGTGAAGGACAAGGGTAGCAATAGCCACAGGGAAATAGTGTGTAAGTGAGTGTGTGTCAGCCCAGTTCGAACATGTTCATTCACCACGGCTAATAAATCAGAAGATAAAAAAAAAAAAAGAAATTCCTGGAAAATTAAAATGGAATAATAACCATTTACCAATATTGTTTTATGTTTGTTTGATCCCAGTGTGTGTCTCATAATCCACATATCCGAGCCTTTTGTGTCGAGCATTTGGTCTCCTTCTGATTAACAACTTAGCATATTAAAGCGAGAAGAAATAAAATCATTTTTGCAACATAAAAATGTTGCCGATTGAGCTCAGAAAAGCAATTTAGCAGGTTTCACCCCACAGTAATTTCACCCATGTTCTGTTTTAATGGTTTTGTTTTGCACAAAAAAAAAAAAACGAGAGTCAGAGCACTGGAGAGGAGTTCCTAAATTTAATTTTAAATTTAGCAGTTGAATTACTATTGTCTCCCATGCCTCCTCCCCCTTCCTCCATTGAGTGGCGTGCCCAGATGAACAAAAGTGAAAAACACATTTGAAGAAAATAAAAAAAAATTTTTTTTGTGTATTCCCTCTAGTTTTTTATGTGCTGTCCCTCCTGGCGCAAACACGATTCACTCCGTGTCACATTCATAATTTTCTTCCTAAGTACAGCCATTTCTCTGAGGGGAGGAAAAAAAAGAAGGTTTCAATTTGTCAAGAATTGTTGTCGTTTTTTAGGCCTGGTGGTGTGAGGGAAATGGTGGGCATATCTCTAGGAAAAGGCTGCAGTGGGCTGAAATCTCATTTAGTGGAACTTGTCATGAGAGCAGATATGAGGCTCTGTTTGGGGAGGCAGAAAATGCTTCTTCTTTTTTTTTTGCCTCTGTGGACAGGTGTGGATAATGCCATGTGTGGAAGATGGACCCATGTATTAGATAGCTCTATATCGTTGCATTGTGGCTGCTTTATTTAAGAATTTCCCACAAGTGCGCGAGAGAGTGGGAGAGAGATGAGAGATCAACAGTGAGAGTCAGGGCAAGATTGTGCTAATACACATTTCTGTGTGTGTGTGTGTTAAATCGAGAGTCCACTTCTCCGCTCCCAAAACTCTGAAGTTGTTTTCTGTGTTCAGTGCCTTTCTAAGTGCAGCAGTTAACGTTTTTTTTTTTTTTTTTTTTTTGCAAGCGTGTGTTTACACTTGGCAACCATGTGAGGGGATTTACTTGTGTTGCACTCAGCATTTTTTGGCAAACGGAGGACCTCTCCTCTTGAGATGGATTGGTGAACTGGATGGAGCTGGGGAGGAGGGGGTGTGTCCCATATCAGAGGGTGGCACACTGCCCTGGATTTTTAGAAACTGGAGAGCGTCGTCGCCCTTTTGCTGCAGATATTGCGTATGTGTATGTGTCTGGCTTGTGGCGTGTTCTGAGTCTAGAAACATTTAAGCAGGTCATGTGTTGCCCTCCGCTCTACACACCAAATCACACCATTATCGCTACATTAGAAGCATATGACCACAGTCAGTCATAGCACATTAAAAAAATACTCTACTTTGATATTCAGTTAGTTTTAACTTTAATTCTCAGTTCAGATGCACTGAATGACTACATCTATTTTAGTTTCATTCTGAATTGAGTTATTGGATCTCTCGCTATTTTTCAGTCAGGCTTTTCATCGTTTTAGGGAGCAGTGAGGCAATTTGCCCAGACAATATGATGATTCAAGGTTTTATCTTCAAGAAAAATCCAATCTGGAATATTTTTTGCTTCTTGAACTTATAGTTCATCAGTATTTCAAAAATACAAATGATTTTTCTATCAAAAACATTTTTAAACAGGTTTTATACCGCAATTGCTCATGACTTTAATTATCCCCTAATGTGCTTTACTCTAATGCTGGCAATCATTTTGTCAGATGAGATGTCAGTTCTGCCCAGTGCTTGAATATTTCATTTTAAATCAGTACTGCTGGTGAACTCTAGCTTCGGCAACATAGGGAACGCTTGACTTAGTAGTTGTTTCACATATGAAAGAGGGCAAGGTAAAGAGTACAGTACATGAGCTGGACTACAAACACGCATTAACACACACACACTTAGTATAAGACTCACACGCACCTCCATGCTGTGAAATAACTTTTACACACCCCAGAGTACTCATTTCTCTCTCTCTATCTCTCTGGCTTTCTTTTTCTTGCCCCTCTCCCTACCCTAACACACGCTTTCTCTTTCTCCTCCACACTCTGTGAAATAGTCCAATGTACTCCATGCACATGCCTCAGTAGACAAAACCACTTTAAAGCGAGAGCACAGTAACCGTCAGCACGTAACCCGCTAAATAAAGTGCTCCCATCCCCTGACATGTCTTCTTGATATTAGCCTGGCAATATGAGGCAACAGCAATTACTCCTCTACACTAGATGAGGTGATATTGAGTTGGGAAGAGGAGAGGGAACTGAGGAGGGAGCTGGTGGTGGTGGTGAAGAAGAAGGGGGAGGAGGCGAAAGGGGGTTAGTCGGTGATGAGAGAGGAGAAGTGAAAGTGTGTGTGTCTTTGTGTGTGTGTGTAAGGAACAGTAAGAACAAAATGTCATCAATCACAAATGATCCTACATGGTGGAGACAAAAGGAAGAAAGCATGAGAGGCGAGAGGAGAGAGGAAAGATAGAAGAAGTCCACATTATCTGCCCGGCTGACAGACAAACACACCGCTACGGGTGACGGATTAGCATTAGCCTGACGCACTATACTAGAATTTTCCAATGACTCACTGAGACCCCAGACAACCTCTAAAAAGGCTCTGAAATACTTAGAATGGAATAAATCGCCCTTGACACCTTCTCTTTCTTCTCTTTGATTTTGTTTTGTGTTTATAGAAGACACTAGCTCCCAAGGTGTAGCTTTGGAGAGCAGGCACTTTGACTTGCTTCACTGCCCTGATTTCCCTCCTGGATTTCAAACTAGAAATTCCTCGTCACAATCGTAATGCAAAGTTTGAATCCCTGCCAGACTCTCAACTCTTAGCCGCTCTCTTGTTTGAATTCGGAAGCACATAAACTCAAATGTAATTATCAGTATTTCTGCCAGTTTTCTGTAAGCAACAACATGCAAACAAGCAAGTGAGCGGGAGCGCTGAACGGCGATTACTGGCACTGCTGGGCTGTGGTTGTGGGAACAAGGCCATAGAGTTTTTATTGCTATGGCTTCCCATCGCTTTAAACACCATTTACAACACTTTTAAAACCCTTTCAGACATTAAAACAAAGATACAAGCTTTAGGTTTTAATTAAATCATTATATTTTGGCCCTCCTCCAGCAAACTTTGCTTCTGATAGCTATGCAATAAACATCTTTGCTTACTTAATTCCATTTGTTGTTCATTTATGACCTGTACACATTAATTCAAGGCTTGAATGATGATGCTGGATAAATTCCATTGAACGACTCTTAGCCAATCACAATGCATCGTTGTGAGCGATTGTGAAATGTTAGCCAATAAAGAAATGCTGATGACATCCTGAATCCCTCTTTTCTCTTCTGCAGGTGTCCTCCATGGACTTCATGGCTATGAAGCGCTCGCAGCTGTACAGCATGGCCAACAATCCCTACTCCACCCCGCAGCAGCCAGGGGGTGGGCCTTACCCTCCTAGCCAGCCATACACATCGCCTCCTCCACACAGATATCCAATGAGCATGCAGGGGAGGGGCCAAATGGGCATGGGCGGGATGCAGTATCCTCAACAGCAGGTATGTCCACAAACCCAAACGCTACATTTTTTGTACGTGTGCGTCTTAATTGTGATTCATGAATGACTTAGCCCCCTGTGCAGCGCCGATCCAGATATTGTAGCTTGTATTTCAGCGATATTGCTATGGGACATTTGCTTCTCGTGGTGAACATTCTGCAGCGATTTCCCCCTGAAGGCTTGGCATGTTCAATTTGAGAGGCTGTGTTTACTATATATGTTTCCTACATTAAGGGCAGAAAGTAAACTTCTTCTGTGTGTGTGTGTGTGTGTGTGTGTGTGTGTGTGTGTGTGTGTGTGTGTGTGTGTATCACAATCTGGTTCCATTAGTGTAGTGAAACAGCAGTACTGAGCGCCATAGCAAGAGAACGGGGGAGTGTCCCCTGCTGTCACCGCCTGCTATATTTAGTCAGCCTGCACTGTTGGTCTGGACTTGGACACCTCTTATTAGGGCGAGCTAGCTTCCACACATAGCAAGACCACAGAAAGAGAGAAGGTAAACACAGATAGACTGACAAACTTCTTACAATGTCTGAAAATATTGTAGGAATGTGCGTACATGCAGTAGCAGAGAAAATTGGTGTGTTATGCTTATGTATTTATATGCAGATAGACTCTCTCACCTACAATTTTAACATTAATTAGGGAAGATGTTGTTGTACAACAACAGTTGTATAATTTCTTTTGTGCTTTGGAGGAGCTTTATAATGTAAAGATTACATTTATATTTTGTATTAATGTATTTATTTGTGTGTGTGTATGTGTTTAAGAGTGAATGTCAAAAAAAACATTACAGCAATGGCCAAAAAGTTGTAGGCTAAATACAGAACTTATTAAGCTTACTCTTATCACAATACCAAAAAAGAGATATAGAAATAATAATAACACAAATTGCCAAAGAAGTTTAATGTGTCATGCTAAACCACTCATTTACTCAAATGTAATTCATTTTGTCTCAGTGGTCAAACTGAGCTCTGCAGTCCTATTAGGGAGACTTCATCTTAGACTTCATTACCCAAGCTGCAGGTCTAAACCTCATCTGGCGCATTTTGATGATGTCAACACACTCACAAAACAAGCAGTACTGAGCCTGCTCAGGGGTTTTGCGGTATGAAATACACCCAATTGGGAGCGAGCGGGGGTGTATATGTGAAGACAGGCTGTGCATAGAGAGTAATGTTGACGCATAATGACGTACAGTCAGTAACGCGCGCAAAATGACATCCCTGGTACTGCTTTGTGATGAAATCCTCTGGCGTATTACATAGCCCAAACGTAGCGCTATGGAACGTAATTAGTTCAAATAGAATTAGTTGTTCACTCTGGCTATAGCCATGGGAAATGTGCTTCTAAAATTTCTAATTATCTGGCTCTGGCTTTAAAAGCAGCACCACCGCATTGCCTATCTGCAGCCGGTGAAATCTAGCTCACAGTAATGAGTTCTGAGGAGGAGGTTTAATTCCACACTCTCAGATGAGCGTAATGAGCCTCACCTACAGAAAAGCAGTCAGGGGTCTGATCAGGGAGGAGAGGGGAGGGCTAAAAATTAATACCCCAGATGTGTACTGCAAAATTTACTGTATATCAAGTCTTAAAGTAATTATGAATTACATATCAAAAGATGCACCAAATGCAGTTCAGATGGACATGATTGCAGCCGTGTCTGGAGATGGAGCAATCAGCCACCCTTTCTTAACCTCAGATGTTATTTAAACTGCCCTGAGATTAGCTGCAAAGAACATTCTCACCGTCTTGACTGCGGCTGCATCAGCAAGGGGGGATTGTGGGTGATGTAAGACACAGCACACACAATCCCCCATGATGCACTGCGCTTCAGGGCTGAGACCTCAGTCACAGTCGAGCATGCTGGGATGTTGCCAGGCAACGTGACGTCAACAACGATATGTGTGTACGTCCATCTCTGTGATTTCCCCAGGACTGAGTGACTGTGTGTGTGTGTGTGTGTGTGTGTGTGTGTGTGTGTGTGTGTGTGTGTGTGTGTGTGTGTGTGTGTGTGAGAGTGAGAGTGAGAGTGTGTGTAGGTTTTTTTTAGCAGAGGAACAAAAGGTCCTCTTTGACTGCCTTTCATTATTATGATTAAATCCTGCAAAAATAAAGCCCCACTCGTATTAAGTAAGAACTCTACAGCAATACATTTCGTCCAGTGGAGGTATTGAATATAAGATACATAGGGGCTCACATCCGTCGTTTTCATAAGACTCACACATTTGTGTCAAAATTCATCTTTGTTACAGCTTGGATATATGTTACAGATGCACTCACAATCATTTGCCTGATGACACCTGATTAGGTATTTAATTTTTTAGTCAAAGGGTAAGTTATTATTTTCTAACTTACCCTTAGTGATAGGGGTAAGATAGAACATCTACTGTATATTCAGAATTTGTGTTTCCATTACTCAAGAAAACCCACAGACCTGTCTGTTTTTATTGGAACTACTTTCCACTGAAATATTTGATCCCTATGAAAATTGTTAACCGCAGTGTAGGTGTATTATCCAGAGTAACAGCGACAATGGCATTGTTTGATGCTTTGGATTTCTGCATAGGTATAACCACAAATCATGTCAAACAGCTATTATCATTTCTGTATATTTGTTTACACCTTAAAATACACCGCTACGTAAACAATGTAATAGCCATACAGTGCCATTTGCACACATAAACACACTAACTCCTGCATGCTATATTGACACATTGACATATCAATAAAAACTCTTGTGCAGCAGAGGTAGAAAGGTAAGAGCTTATACAAAGACCTCTTCTATAGTTAATAGAAACAATGTGTCTGAACTGTTACCTTAATCTGATTGTTTACAGTGATAGAGTTATTGGTCTACATGTAACCCAGAGGCTATATGTGACCCTTCAGTCCAGGTTGAGTCATTGTTTCTGGGGGACCTTGTTTACCTGTTCAGGCCCTCAAGCTTAATGTCTGGAGCTCTTTCTGTCTCTTCAGTCACTTACATGGTTGCACAGACGGTATACCTATGCACATGTTGACGTGATCGTACATGCACTTTCACACACGCGGTGACACAATCTTAACAGTGCAGTTCACTACCAATTCGGTACTCTTCTCATGGCCTCCTTTCCTTGATCCAGCAATATAAGGCAAGCACAGACACCGATCTTACTGTTGATGTCTCAGAGAGAAAAAAAAAAAAACTTTCCTACCAGCCTCCAGCAAATAAGCCAAGAACTTGCATTAGGTGTAGTTAGTGTCATGCTGCGTCTGTGTGCATGTCTGTGAGAGACACAGACATAGTGTGTTACGAAGGGTTAGAGACAGAGTGTGCATGTGAATGAGCGTAAGAGACTGTGTGTGTGTGTGTGTGTGTGTGTGTGTGTGTGTGTGTGTGTGTGTGTGTGTGTAGTGATGGGAACCAGAACAAACACATCAGCAGAAGATTAAAAAAATAAGAAGAGGAGGAAGTAGAAAAAGGACGTGGGTGTCTTAGGGATTGACAGGCCACATGAGAAAAGTGTCTGTTTGGGAATGAAGTTGAAAGCAAAAAGAGAAGAAGAAAATTCCCCGCCAATTCTTAGCGTAATTTCCTGTGATTTAAAGTTGGCAGACAGAAAGGAAAGGGAATTTGACGGAAACATTAGTGTTTGATGTGAAAAAAAGAGGGAGGGTTGATGGAGTTGGAGACAGAGCATGAGGAAAAAAAGATATCCTGGAAAATGAAAGAGAGAAAGAAATAGTGGTAGAATAGAAAGAATAGAGGTGTGTGTGTGTGTGTGTGTGTGTGTGTGTGTGGGTGGGGGGGTGGGTAATGTGTCAAGCAGTCAGGCAGAAACCATTTGTTTGTTCCTCACACACTGGGCCAACTTAATAGAAGCCAAGCATTTAAAGTCAAGTGGAAATGTGGCTGACCCGCAGCCTGGACGGTCAATTCAAACCACAACACCCCTTCACACGCCTTCTGTCCTTCATGCCTTTGTTTACCTTTTTTTGAGTCACACTATTTTTAAAGATTATTTTTCAGGAAACATCCTTAATCAGGAATGATCAGCAGGCAAAACAAGAATATAATACGTCTGTATTCTTTAAAACGTCTGTATTCCATTCAACTGGGCAAGCTGTGTACATTCCTAAAATAAATCTCTTGTCCTTTTGTTTTTATTAACTTCATGTGTTTAATTTTTGCAATACAACAACATGTTTTACAGTGGTTTTAAAAACAGCTTAAACCACTAAATTAAAATCAGTGTCATGAAACTCTCAACTCTGCAATTCATTGCTTTTCAAAAACCGCTCTAGACATTTAATAAAGTTATTATTTAAACTAAATTCTTAATAATAAAAAAATCATATATATGTTAATAATTTAAGCATTCTGATACAGTATGTTTTTCAATGACAATCTTATGATGTTTTTCTTCATGTCACCTTTTTTCAGTGTCCGCTTTTTTTCCCAAACTTTTTTTTTTTTTTTTTTTTTACATAGAACCGGGCTGGTTAAAGTTAACTTAGTCTTGCTTTGCCAGACCTTCCTTCACAGCGCTGTGGAGGAGGGTCTGGCTAGTCCACACAGCATTCCAGGATGGGAGACAAACGTGCTCTGGTTTGTTGGCATTTCTTTAAAGGGTGAGGCTATTTACACCCCTGGTACAATTAGCAGTGTATGCTATTTGCACCCCTGGTACAATTAGAAGTGTATGCTATTTGCACCCCTGATACAATTAGAAATGTATGCTATTTGCACCCCTGGTACAATTAGCAGTGTATGCTATTTGCACCCTGGTGCAATTAGAAATGCTATTCGTACCCTGGTGCAATTAGCAGTGTATGCTATTTGCACCCTGGTGCAATTAGAAGTGCTATTCGTACCCTGGTGCAATTAGAAATGAATGCTATTTGTACCCCGCCGGTGCACACAGCAATGTGTTCTATTAATACCCCGTCTGGTACAAATATCAATGTATGCTATTTGCACCCCTGTGTATTTACAGTACCTTGGCATATATTTACACACAGTTATCCATACTACTCATGTATTACACCTTTTTGGAATATTATCGCCCTGACATTCTTTCCCTAACCATAACCAATCCCAATCCTCTTGCCTAAACCTAACCAACCCATCCAGAGCAGGCATATTCATGATATTTCAAAAAAAATCTTCAAATCCAAATTTAAAAAAATAAAATCACCACACAGAGGAATTGAACTCCAAACTCCCATACCAAAGGTAAGCGTACTAACCACTCACCTGGCAGTTCTTTCAGGAAGTTGAACAACTGTTTACCACTTGGTTTCTTCAAGCCTCGGTTGCTAGGTAACCATACTGTATACAAAAAAATAGGTACTAATTAACAAACTAACGATTGTATGCTTTCACTGAAGACAGAACGCGCAACTGTAGTATCCATTTTCCGCTAGAAATTCAATTGTGATGATTTTGGTGCACGCGAGTAACGTTTTTTTGTTGTTACGTCACAGGGTGTAAATAGCTCAGCTGTGTGGCCGAGGCTATTCGTACCGGGGGTGTAAATAGACACTCCGTTCTTTAAACCAATCACAGTCGTCATGGGCCGGACAGAAATAGCCTCGGGAAGGAACTTGCTTTTGGTGAAACCTGTACGTTCAAAAGTTGTTTTAGTCGTGCAACAGAAAACTTAGATTCGACAGATCTAGCTAGCTACCATATTCCTCCTAAATCCACCGGAGTTTAGAATGCTAACACAAAGAAAGCGGATGGTGTGGGACATCTGGCCTAAAATGAGGGACATCCGGCGGAATTTCCAGCACCACCTGAACATTCCCGGAAGTGGAACGTTGTCGATATAGACTAAAGTTAACTTAACTGACGTTTTGCAGAGGTTTGCGGTTTTGCGCTAATGTCAGCTATCATAGCTAACGTTAGGCTCTATGTGAAGAAACAACGGCAGAGAGAAACAAACTTACTTGCGGTTTGGGAGTTTGAGGTGAACTCGTCAAAGTCGTTGCCATAGATTTACGGTAAAGCCAGAGGCTTAGACCGGTTACACACTGGCTTCGTGGCGTGAGCGTGGCGTTTCTGTTGCGTGTCAGCTGCGTGGATTTTTCTGTCTTTACACACCAGAAACGTGTCTGATGCGCTGCTGCTGCTAGCCTTGTCTGTACACAAGGTTTCCCATTGATAAAATGAAATACCATGTTAAACATAAATATATACTGATTTGATTACAGCAAAGACAACGTCGGCAGTATTGACGGCAAAATAGGCTACAGAATATTTTGTTCTGTATTGACAGGTGCAATATTAGAAAATCAATTTTTTTTTTAATTACATTTATATCTGCATTTATATCAAAACCTAGATACTTTCAAACATCAACATGTCATTTATTAATATGTATTTGTGTCTAAATGACACATAAACATCTTTTCCTATTCTATTTTGCCTGGAAACGCTTCCAACACGCTTGTGTGTCGCGTGAAAAATAGGCGTCGGTTCTATTTCTAGCAGGCACGCGTTCAAATTGAATTAGTAAGTATACTTACCATAGCCAGAAAAATATGGATTGGGCTTTGAAGTTCCTATTAAAACAAAAAGCTGCAAAAAAAAAACCAAAAAACCCTTATCTGTCCAAACATCGTCTTGTGGACTATCGACTTCAGGGAGTTAGATGGGTAATTTACGACATCGATTGAGCCTGGGTGGGGGGGTTCCTCACCAGTGGGGAGAACGAGGGCCACTTGGAAGCACTTAGGGGCCCCGGGTGCTGGGGTTGTCTCTGGGGTTAATGCAGCTAGCGCTGCTGGCTCTGACGGATGGCTGGGAAGCCCCTATAAATCAGCCCCTCTGCCAGGAAAGATGGAGGGAGAGGAGTGTTGGGGGTACAAAGGGGACCACTCCAGCCTCGTCACGCCCCCTCCCTTTCAGGAGGCTTGCTGTTCAAAGTACACATCTCAACCATCCAGATACACACCCACACAACACACTCTTTCTGTCTTTTATCTCCTCCACAACTCCGGACCTGCACTCCATGCCAGCCCATGGGACCCTGGGCATTTTCACCTCACAATTAAAAAAAATACATTAAGAGAGAGAGAGAGCAAAGGGGGGGGGGGGGTTAAAAGAGGAGAGAGAAAAGGATTGAAAGAAAAAAGGACAACGCTATGGAAAGGCTGATTAATTAAGGGTTCCTCTCTGGCTATAGAATAGATGAAGTTTCAGGATCAATTAATTAGCAAGCTAGCCTACGCACGTCAATGGCTCTAATAGCCTGCTCTCATTTGTAACTTTTATTACCCCGCTGCTGTAGAGTGGCTCTCAGCCAATCAGACGCCACGTGGAGACGATGCTACGTGGCCATTAACTGTGGGGAGAAAACACCTCCCCTTTCACAGACCAGTTGAAGCGACACTATCAATTATATGTAAAGTTTGTATATGCTAGATCTGACATAAAGAAAGATAGCAAAACACAGACTTGGGCATGTATTAGTAAATTCTGTGTGCACTCAGGACTAGCATGAAATGCATATAATGTATAAAAAAACTAAATGGTGATATGTTTACAGTATGATATTACACAGTGGATTATACATTCTTGAGCTATTAGTAAAATTACCAACCCAGCTGTCAGTTTTTTCTTGGTGTTGCATTATTGTATGAGCCGCAAACTCCATCATTCTTGAACAGGCAGATGAAGTGATGTTGGAATTTGATATAATTTAGTGTTGAATGCAGGCAGTCAGTGTAAAACGTCACAGACGGAGTGTTTTTGAAAGAACCAGGCTCGGCATGGTCTGTGTGCTCTATATGTGCCTATTGATAAGATAAAAGAGCAGAGAGATGAAAGTGGAGCGAAACGGAGGAACTAAGGAAGAGACAGGAAACAAAGGGATGCTTTACGTCTTTGCCGAGTTACTAGGGGATTAGTCGCTGCTCTAATTGGCTCACCGAGAATTCCGCTCAGTTTTCTTTCAGATTAGAGATAGATTTTTTTTTTTTTTTAACACAGGTCAAGTCTGCTCCGGCATCTCGGTTTCTGGGCTTCATTTGTAAAGCGGAGAAATGAAGAGACGTGACACACCATCAACATTTGAAAACAGATCTGAGAAGGCATAGATTGGCATGATCAAGCTTTAACCTTGATTCAGCCCCTGTGCATTGCTCACATCCATCCATTTGGTGTAAGATTGGTATGAGATGAGAAGATGAAGATGGAGCCCAGTTATATAGACTTCAAAGTAGAGCTGGGCGATATGGAGGAAATCAAATATCCCAATATTTTTGACCATATAGCTCAATATCGATATTGTGGCGATATTGTAGGGTTGACAATTGGTGCTTTCACAAAATATGTACCCAATGAGATTTTTGATAAATAATCATCATATTGATATAATTATGTGGGTAAAGGCAAATAATGGAACAGCTAGAACAGTCTGGTGTGTTCAGAAAATGACATCACTGTACTGTAATGCAGCCTTTAAAACCAGGAAAAGACAACACTTGTGTCATATCAGGATATTACGATATCCATAATTTAAGACGATATCTAGTCTCATATCACGATATCGATATAATATCGATATATTGCTCAGCCCTACTTCAAAGTACATCTAACACACTGTATTGACTTGAATATAAGTCACTATAAATTTTGAGATGACCCCACTTTTGCAACACCTTATAAGATTAGTGCTAAATAAATAAATTATAAATATTTAAAGTATTAAATACAGTCTCTTCATACAACTGAGTTATTTAAATAAAACACTGTAAACCTGTTTGAGTATTTTAAATTCCATTATACCCTCTCAAGAGAATTGTAGTAGATAATAGGGCTGGGCGATATATCGATATAAAAAATATATCGATATATTTTTAAATGAGATATGGAATTAGACCATATCGCATATATCGATATAGTTCAAATGTGATCCTTGCTCCCATAGATATATACACAGATGTCGCCTTGAGGTTCTAAACATACGTCAAAACCGCCGCCATCTTGGAACAGGGGTGCGAAGCATTCAGATCAACGCTAAAGATGCCGGACTTTTGTACTGCTTAATTATGTTCGATAGAGGAAATGAAAAGAACAAACAGCAATGAATAACATTTAACAGGTGACAATGTGTTTTATGATTTATGTATGCCGCCTTGACCAGCAACCTGAGCTCCGGGCGGCAGCGGGAGGCGGAGAGCTCCGTGGCCGGCCGCAGCGTCTCTTTCCCCGGGCAAAAACACGGCCGCCTCGCTGCTGCGCTGTCCCCGCTGATCCGGATCGGACCAGCCAAAGACAGAGTGGTGATCGGTAGGATCTTACACGTAGTCCAGGACAACCTGTATGTCGATATCGGGCGGAAAGTTCCACTAAGTTTGCCGGGCGGCAGGCGGACGGAGAGAAGCTACAGCGGGGCAGCAGAGACCGTCTGCGGCTGCAGGATCTGGAGCTCAGTGCCCGTTAAAATGACATGTAACGCATAAATACATACAGAAATAAATAGTGGAGGAATGAGCCTGGACATTTCAGTCTGTTTTAAACTTCACCTTGAAGCAGAAACTCTTAGTTCAGAAGGGTGAAGTTTCCGTTTGGACTCTGGATCTGTGAACCGATCATAATAAATATTCTTTGTATTAACACATTAATTAGTTTCTTTGTTTTGTAGTCGATAGTTCATCTTTTAGTTTACTTAAGTGGAAGCAGTATCAAGTGGAAGAATGGGACTATAAACCTAGGCTTACAGGCATGAGGCATTACATTTTGAACAAAGTAGATTATATTAATATCAAAAGCTTAATTGACCTTTGGAACGAATCACAAATATGGAGCTTTGATTTCAAAAAAGGTACTCCTGTTATACAGTATTTAGGTTTACATTTTATTGTTATTTGAACAGCTGAGCATTTAATCATGAACCAGGTGAAGAAACCGGTTCATTATGTATTTGATTTTGCAACTGTCTCTATGAAACTACTTGTGACATGTCATATTTGATTTTGGCTTTGACTGAACATTTGCTCTCACTTTGCGGAAAAAAATATCGGGATATATATCGTATATCGATATTCAGCCGAAATATATCAGGATATGACTTTTGGTCCATATCGCCCAGCCCTAGTAGATAATCATAGTAGATTATTATTAGCCAAACATCGTGAATGCTCTTGGGAGGTTAAATTGCATTCAGATTACTACGGTTTTTCTCCACAACTACCAGAGAAAGAAGCCCGAGAGACAGAAAGTGTTGAATGTTAAAAACATCGTCATCATCATATGTGAAGGCCAATGCGGTTTATAGATCTTTTGGGTCAATGTGGAAACTTGGCGCTGTGTATGTGTTTTGGTATTTAGTGATTGTACAGTATGTCTCTAACATAAAATTCCTATCAAGCTGGTTGATGTGACAGTTCATTCATATCCGTTAATTAAACACCCAGTTGCCCTTTTATTAGGTACACCTAGCTAAAACTAGAGGTGTTGATTCAACTTTGTGGTCATTTTGGAGGCCGGGGCTTGTGGTGCTGTTGAACTGTATTGCGTTACACAGAGAGGTGTTTCTCTTATTTGGCCTACCGTCACTGATATAAATGGGGTGGACAAAGTAATAGAAACCCCTCTCAGTGCAATGCAATACAGTTCTAATGACCATAAAGTTGAATCGACACCTTGTGTAACAGTTTGAAGAAAAGCTGAAACTGAGGGACTGACACTTCCAAAG
Organism: Perca flavescens; assembly: GCF_004354835.1. Lineage (NCBI taxonomy): Eukaryota > Metazoa > Chordata > Actinopteri > Perciformes > Percidae > Perca > Perca flavescens. The sequence continues at coordinate 12,506,866 of NC_041350.1, forward strand.
GTGTCATGGACAAACATAGGCCCATACCTGCCTGTGACCCTCTAACCCCGTCCTGCTCACATCCCAACCAGCTGATTCATCTCTAACACACAGCACAGTATCCACGCTGACCTGAAGGAACTCGACAATCGGCGGTGTCGCTGTCATTTAACACAGCAACACCTAGCGAGCGTCCGCATCCAAGAAAGACAGCCTCACAGCAGGGGATGTCAAATACGAGTATAATCTCCGGCGCTGATGTCAACCACTAATGATGAACAAGCGTGTTTCAACTAGAAGCTCCCTTCCCTCCTCTCCCTTCCTCCCTCCATCTCTCCTCCCTGTTCAGATCTAATTGACATGACTCCTACACAAGTTCGAGCCTGTCATCACTGCGAGTGGTGGAAAACGCTGCCGTGTGCCGAAATGACTGATCTGAAAGTAGTTTGGGGGGTATTTTTTGCTGAATTGTGATGTTTACTGTACATGTGTCGCGGGCCTTCTTTCCTTCTTCTCCTCTTTGTAATTTAATGATGATTAATTTTCTATCTGTCAAGACGGAATTTAGTTTGAGTTAGATCTAGCATTAGGTGGCCTTCTCCCCACTAAATGGCAGATATAAACATTGAGAAATTCTGTGTCAAGATACATTTCAAAGGATCAATGATCTATTTACTCTGTCTCACATTCTCTCTTTGGGAAAGCCTGCTATAACTCCTTCAGTATCAGCATCTGCACCCTCTCTCCCTCGCTCATTCAGATCCTTTTTGACCCCCCATGAATCACATTTGCTTTTTTTTTCTCCTTTCTCAATTTCCCCTCTCTCTTCTGTCTTTCTTGGCCACAGATTGGGGTCAGGAGTTTAGTAGGGGAAAAACATTTGGAGCCGGTGGCACAGGGCCCAGAGCCTCTCGCAAAAAAAAAGAAAAGAAATCGCTGTTCTAACACACACACATTACAGAGAGCATTAACCTGCCCTGCTCTGCCTCTCCAAATGTCTCCATTACGGCTATGCTTGGAACAACACAGGCAGCGCTAGTCGTAGCCAGCCATCAATTGATGTGAGCAGAAACAGAGAATTAGAGAGAGGGAAAAATAAAGAAAGACAGACAGAGGGCAGAGAGCAACGTTTGGCATTCTTCAGAAAAGGATCCGAGATGAAAATATAGAAAAACACGCCTGCGTGTCTAACACTCGATAGCTACACTATCTGCACGCTTTCACTCGCCGTCAGTGCAATGTTGATGTTATCACCAGGTCGACAAGTCACAATCTTCGAATAGACAGGCTTGTGTTTTCATTTGGGAATAAAAAAAACTGCGCGGTATATGAAGTGCACCCTATTTCATACAAACAGAATACCAGCAAATGAATCTGCAGCTTTGATTTTCTTTGTTGCCAGAGTGTGACAGCGTTTCTTTGTTTTTATATTTAGTCTTGGCTTGATGCGTCTAGGTTCAGGTTACTGGCTCGTCATTATTGAGAGTCCTCCTGTATATCACTCCTCCTGTCCCTCACTCTTTCTTCCAGTCCTTCAAGGGCAACTCATCCCTTGAGGTGTCAAGGGCCTCCCGATGTATGAGGAGGGGGAAGAGCGAGAGAAAGAGAGCTCACAGAGAGCTAGAGAGCGACAGAGAGCACCGTCACCTTGGAGGCGGAGGGGGGTAGAGATGCGAGGATGATGAAACGTTTGGTGATGCATCCCCTCTTCTTTCCCATTAAGTTTAATTATGAACCTGTTGATGCTGGTCCGTCCCTCCGACGCCTCACATTTGCATTAAGGGACTCGCCTTCGCCTGCAATTCACAAATCAAGAATGGTGTTCCCATCTTATTCTGTATACGAGAGATGAGTGCACGTGGTATTGTCTGTGAGCGACTAATCTCATCACTACACGGAGCTAAAGAAGCTGGTTGATTTGTTTTGGTCCTGAATGTAATGATAACGTCTTGTTGGCTGTGCTGTGAGCTCAGTTTAGATGTGACTCAGACGTCAACTTTGTATGTTACAAAAATGAGGAGAGTTGATATTAGGGTTGGGTTCCCGAAACCCAGTTCCACTATGGAACCAGTTCCTACGCAACCGGTAGGAATCGGACCGGATTAGAACGCAAATTTCGGTTCCTCATTTCGGTTCCACTTAATGTGTCGACTGAAATATTTTCCCTCTGTCGCTCCGAAACGGAAGTAAAAATATCACACTACTGTTAGCTAGCTACCGTAAATGTAGGCTACTTTTAAAATGCCACATTTTCCCTCTGGGCTCACCAAAACGGACGTAAAAGCATATTAACCATTCACTGCACGTAATCGCTAGTAAACACATTTTCATTCATTTTCATTCATTTTCATTCATTTTCATTCATTTTCATTCATTTTACACTTTTTCAAGAATCGGTTTAGGAATCGGAATCGTTTTAAAAGTACCGGTTCGGCATCAGAATTGTAAAAATCCAAACGATACCCAACCCTAGTTGATATTCATATCACCGGTGGCAGACTTGTCTGAACCTAGGTTCATTTTACGCCGGAATTGTACTTTAAGTCAGACTCGGTGGTGAGTGAAATCGAAGCAGAGGGACAGACACAGAGCTGTAGCGGAGCCAAAGTAGCGCACTTTTTTATTTATTAACTATCGGTTATCAGGCAAATAAAACGCAGATACAGATGATCGGCAAACTGGCCCGATAATCGTCCAGGGCCGATAATCAGTCTATCCCTAATCTTTATAGTATACTGTTTGCTGCTATTGTTAGATTCATATGCCAACAAGAATGATACAATACATGCACTCTCAGATGTCAATCAAGCTGTGACTTAATAAAAGCCAACGGTTTTCAAATATTTTTATATTTATTGTTTTGTTTTATTGAGAGCTTTCTTGAGCCATCTCACCACCTTCCCCGATTTGTTAACATCTTTTGCAGCTGTATCACCTCCTTTTCCTTTCTCTTATGCATTGTGGGACAATAGTGTGCATCAACAGCACACTCAAAAATAAAAGACAAACAAAATTTAAAAAAAGATTTTTTAAGTATACTGTACTTAGTTTTGTCACTTAAAATGAGCAGTGTAGCCATCAGAACTCAAACTCCTGCTGCTCGTTAATGGTATTTTGTTAAACACATTCATCTCAGCAGTGGGATTTATATTATCTACCTGTCTCATCTGTCTCACCCTGTCTCTCCCATACGTTCCTCAAATTATGTGAGTGTGAAAGAACTTGAACTCGTTTTCATCATTATGTCACATAACCCCCATCCCTCCTCCAAGACTCTTCTTCCTTCCTTCCTCCGCTTCTCTTTTACACTTGTCGCTGTCGCCTCTTTCTCTCCACATATCTCTCGGTCTTTATCTGTCTCTCTCTGTCTTTATCATGTGAAACATTGCTTTATCCATCCCTTTAAGTATCTCAGTCTATAACACCCCTCCTCTATCTCCCCTCTGCCTATCTCTCTATCTCTGCCTCTCTAAACATTTTCCTTTGCTACCGTCAATGGATCTCTTCACATGTCTGGATCACATTTCTGTTGCTTCTCTTTTCTGTTTTTACTCTTTGTCAGCTCATATGACTCTTTATTACTTGCAACCCTTTCTCTCTTTCTGTTTTTTATTTCAAGCTGGCACTTCTGTGGTCTGTGGTGGCGTACTAACATGATAGCATGATAGCATGCTAATGCCAATGCAGTGCCTGTGTGTGCCTGTCAGGCCTGTCAGTGTCAGTGTGTGTATGTGTGAGTGTGTAGGGGTCAGGGTCGGGGTGGTGGCTCTGCTTAGCTCTATGGTTGGCTGATCCCATCTGTCACTCAAAATGGGCGACCTGTGGTCCCGGTTGCCAGCCAGCCGTATCGCCACTTCGACAGAATTATGAAAATTCCTGTCTATTGCTCATTGGCCCAATTGAATTACATGCAGTGCCTTGTTCCGTGCAAGGATTTTAAACGGCTGATTTGATGGCACACACACACACACACACACACACTGCCATGGATGAGGGTTAGCATGGCTATTTATTCCCGTTTTCAGAGCAGGGAGATATTGTCTGCCTTTGCGTATGACTCTTGTTTTGATAGGTTTTTGATTGAGTTCCTCTCAGTGTTTGTGTGAGTGTTTGTGCCTTTGTATGTTAATATGCCGCCAAGGCTTTTGTTTTTATCACACGGTTTCTGCAGTTTATGGTGAATTATTTGCTTCGCAGGACGTCTATTCTGCGTCATTTCTCCCTACAGCACTTCACATCTGTTGTCATTTCATTACAGACATTTATTTGACACTGTGTGGCTGGCAAGGCACTCTGGATAAATCACACTGTTATTTTGTCTGCTTCCACACACCTGAGTGGAAGGAAATGCAGAAAATGGTCTTATTTTCTACTTCCTGCAGTTATTGTTATTGGTATAAGCAAGTCTGTTTATCAGTAAGCATGTTTTCAGTCAAAGAAAATCGGGTTTCAGTGAGCTGGTGTGCACTCAGTAGGTACAGTACATTTATACAGTCTCCCCCAGCAATCAAACAGCAGCTGCATTTGAATGACTCTTTCTTCCCTCCCAAAGCCACTGTGACAGGTTGCTACTTGTTAGACCTCCAGTCTGCCGGCTGTCTCTGTTCCTATTTGACTGACTGACTGGAGGTATTATGTTTGTCTCTTCTGCTCACTTACCTGATTGTCTGTCTAGCTGCTTGAATATCTGTCAGTATCAGTTCTTGAAAACACTGAAATAGGACATTTTTCAAAGGTCCCCTGTAAAGGTTTTTCTATATAAAGTAGTAGCAGGCAGCTTGAAAAGGGGCCGTATGTCAACAATGAGGAGAAAAGTTACACCATAGTTCAGGGTTGCATTTACAGTATCCACCTTTGGCCAAGATAACAATTTCCCCATGTCAAGTGTTTAAACAAGTGATCTGTAGTGTTCTGGTAATAAAGAAAACAAGCATGCAGACGTAAGTACTGTAGACATCTGCTGCTGTGGAGGAAGGAGACCTATCTATGTATTGGAAGACCAAACGCGTTGCTTTATTCCATTTTGCCAGTCCCAAGTAAGACCTTTTTCACAGCAGACATTTTGACCATGCTGTCAAAGTTAGTCATTTAAGGGTCCCAGTAACTGGCAAAAACAAAATGGTATATGCTGCCATTCTTAACGTTATTAAAGACAGCTGTGCTTTTTGTGCTATGGCATGGCAAAAAGTCTGCTTTGAAAAAAGTTCTGTTGAAATCAATTAAGGAAATCAGTCAATCAATCGATCAGGAAAAGTTTACCTATCCAGTCAGTCCCCTCAGGACACTTTGTTTTTATTATTTTTTTATTTATCTTGAACAACATAAACATACTGTAAACAATCTAACAACTTCTGCTTAATATAAAGCAAAGAAAGACCGCAGATTTAACATTGGTGTGTTCAGGCTTTCTCGTCCCAGGTATATATTTTTACATATAAAATCTCAGCAGCTCAAATTGGCAATTTTAAAGACAAGTGAAACAAGTGTAGTTTATTATTTATTCATTGGCTTTCCATGCTTTATACAGTAACAAGGTTATTTATAGCACCAAGAGGAATTATTTGGAGGCACAAACCTAAAGAGCCGTTCTCTTTTGACCCCTTTTTGTGGTTTTTGTCTTTCTCTCTGCCTACGTCCATCCATCTAGTCCTCTGTCTATCTGTCACTGTCTGCCCATATCTGTCTGTCTGCCTGTCATTGTGTTCTTCTGAGAAAGGAACCCACCCACGGTTGTCTGGTCTCGATCTCCATGGCGACCTAATCCTCGCCAATCCCAGAACAGTAGTGTTCCAGTTGAGACCCACTGTGTGTTACACCAGCCTGTCATCACTGATCACAGGATAGAGTTGCTTCTGTTTTATCAGGGTGGCTTTGATCCACATCTAATGACGCGAGTGTGTGTGTGTGTGTGTGTGTGTGTGTGTGTGTGTGTGTGTGTGTGTGTGTGCGTGTGTGTGTGTGTGTGTGCGTGTGCGTGTGTGTGTGTGTGAGAGAAAGCAATTGTTTGTCTTCCTTACATTAACAAATCTCTACAAACTCTACAGACAACTTGAATTTATGTGCATTTATTTGAGTACATTTGTATGAGAGGTGTGTGTGTGTGTGTGTGTGTGTGTGTGTGTGTGTGTGTGTGTGTGTGTGCGTGCACGTGTGTGTGCGTCTGTAGTAATAAATCCAGTGGTGCTGTTGGCATGAGCAAGGCCATGCTATTAACCTCTCTGCCAGCTAGACTGATCTCACCCTGTCTGTCTGTCTCATTGGCCTAATGACACTCTTACGCTCTGAGCGCACGCACACACACACACACACACACACACACACACACCAACAGACCTGTCCTTTATAATCAAATTTCCATTGAAGTGAAAAGAATTCTACATTGTCCAATCATCTATATTCAGAGAGTCAAAAAACCTCTGATAGCATAGAGCGAAGATTTCTTTTTTAACACCCACTCAAAGGAAGTTACTCTTCACAACTGTAAAATGTATTAATCTCCACTTGCCCTTTGCAGCCGGATCAGATTTCACATTATTTTACACCAGCCACCAGTTTCAACAGAGCTTTTATGACTGGGTTTTCGCACTCGTAACAGTCACTGTAAAACTACAACTCTGGATGTGTGCTCTCTACTTTTGATCTGACAAGACCGATGTGTAATAGTTCTGTCATGTCGGAGTCCCCTGTAATACCATCATTCATTTGAGATATAAATCATTCTGAGTTTGAGAGAGTTTTGCCAAGCCTGCCAAGGAAGATTTAAAAGGACATTTCAAAGTTTAGGACTCGGGCAAAAGCTGGAGATGGACTATTTGCTTTGCACACACCCCAAATTACAGCCTGTGTGCTTGTTTATTGAGTTTGTGGCAGCACTTTTGGTCGTCGCCGAATAAAAAAGCAACATGACATGATGGGGAAAAAATATGACACGAAAAGTGCTGTCAAACTGCTTCACCAGTGCTCGTAAATGTTGTTTAATAGTATTACATGTTGTTTAATAGTGTACTTGGCTTTTGTGTGTGCGCGCGTACGTGTCTGTGTGAATGAGAAAACCCCAGCCCCCGTTGGAAATCCGTAGAGGAGTGAGGAGCACCTGGCGCTGTCTGTAGTCATAACAAACGACAAGGAGGGATTTAGACTACATTTGTATTGGTGCCAGCTTGTTACACGCACTCCCTGTTCACATTCTCTCTCTTATAACCACCGTGTAATGCTGCATCGGCACTTGGCGTGGCTTTGCCCTTGCGAGTTAGTTTTTTTAACTGCACCGCTCTGGAATGCCCCGGCTCATCCATGTGTCCCTCATTAGGGTTACGGCCTGGGACTGGCCAGCAGTAATATCCAACACACCTCATCCCATCTGTGAGCTGACCGAGACGGAGATAATGTGGACAGGAGGATGCATTTGGCAAGCCGGAGGACATAAAGTTAGAGGTTTCTGCAGTGAGAGTTCATTAGGCAGAGGACTGCTTGGAGACGGGTGTCAGCCTGGTCTGAGCTAAATTAAATGTGCTAACTGAGGGACAATCAGATGAATTGGGAAATGGATTAAGGCCAGGTTGTGTAGGCCCACGTTGGATGTCTTCATTTTCCTCTCATTGCAAGAGAATTGTAGGTTAGAAGATTCTTCTACTTTCATGTCATTGACTATTACAGTAAGTCACACGGCACCTGCTGTGATGCGTACTAACTGCACATGACCGCTTCTTTGCGTTACTTTTAATTTAAAGTGCTCATATTGTGCTTTTTAGCGTTTTCCCTTTCCTTTCTTGTGTTATATATCTTTTTTGTGCATGTAATAGGTTGAAAAAGTGAAAAAGCCCAAAGTCCATCCCAAAGGGACTTCCAACAGAAAACACTGTTCACAAACAGCTCTATTGTAGTCCGGCCTTTACTTCCGTGACGAATGTGCGTCACTTTGTAACACGTTATAATGCTCGCCTAGCTGCCAGCATGTCACACCCTCATACTCTGCTTCTGACTAGCTAGCAGTGCTTACCTAGGTACTGCGCATGTGCAACTCCCAACAAAGTTGGAACAGAAGTGAGATACCTCACTTTCACACACAGGGTGAAAAGAGGAGCTGCAGCAATGTGCAGTACAACAAAAATATGGTGTTTTTTGAAAATTAAACCATCTAAACCTATTCTGATATAACTTCTAAATACAATTATGAACCTGAAAATGAGCATAATATGAGCACTTTAAAGTTAAAGTTTTGCTTCAACCTCAGCCTTAACCTTAATATGTCCCCTCTAACTGTTGTTTGATTGATTGTTTCAGCAGGTGGCTCCATATGGCCAGCAGGGGATGGGTGGCTACAGCCAGCAGCAGCAGGCGGGGCAGCAGGGAAACCCTCCGTACTTCAGCCCCTCTCAGCAGACCCCTCCAGGCCCGACCCAGATCCCCTACCTGCAGCCTCGACCACCAACACAACAGGTACAAACACACACACACACACACACACACACACACACACACACACACACACACACACACACACACACACACACACACATGAACTCATCACACTCCACACACAGACATCCACTCTGCTGTTTCCTGTTTGGAAGAAAAATTAAGCTGTAACCAAGCCTCAAGTCCCCTCTACAGTACATGCCATGAGAATAAATGCAAATGATTACCATAACTCAATAAATTTATATGAATAAATATATCCGTTACACATAGATGTGCAGATGTTGCTTATCAGATGTAACATCAAGAATAAAATTTGAAATATCAGCAGGAAAGGGATTTCATCCAAATCTTTTTTTCATGGGTTGTATTTTAATATTTTAGTGGTGCTGAGATTGGAGAGATCATTTTAAGGGATTGTGTGTGTGCGTGTGCGTGCGTGCGAGATAATGTGGTGTGTCGGATGTCCAACATGCCTGGTGTATTGGTTGCATTATTCACACGCATTATTCATGAGAGGTATTAGCATACACTTTTAAATGCAATACAAGTTCACAGATTGGTCATTCAAAATGTATAAACACATATTGTACATTTTCTATGCACACAAACCCGCCTGTGCAAAACCAATCCTCAGTACAACAAAAGGCCTGTTGCACAGATTTGGATTAAGACTTGTCCTGCCAAGTTTCAGCATGATGTTCTGTAGAAGTTTTCCATTGGGAGGCTGGGTTCAAGCAGTTGTTTTTGAGTTGAGTGAAGGCTGCCCATGTGTTTCCCATCCACTCTGCAGCCAGAGGGATCTATCAGCCTGCGTGGAGTGACTCTGGCTAACAGCAGTGCCCTAGATCAGAACAGAGCAGAACAAAACTGAGCCGGATAAAAAAACAATACAAGACGGGAGAGATTACAACAGAAATGAACAGGAAAGGAATGATCAGACAGAACAGGGAGGGAAAGGAGAAGACAGGATGAAGCAGAACAGGAAAGATGAGTGAAGTAGGGATGCCCCGAGCCATTCTGCTAGATCAGCATCAGGGCTGATAAAGGCATGTTTTAACTCATTAATATTGACTACCGTATATTAAGTCAATCAAGTTCAAGTTTGTGATTGCAATACCGAAGAGTATATACAAAATGTAGTGGATCTATAACATTAAAATGCTGCTTTCACATCAATAAATCAACAATTCAACACTTAAAAAGTTCTTATCTGTACTTTACCATCAAATACTCACTTTACTTAAAGTAAACATTGTAGGCAAGACTTGAAGTAGACCTTGCAGGAGAGGGATTTGGTATGTTTATACACATGAATGATTTGTACCTCTCCCACTACAGAGCAGAATGATCACAAAAAAAAACCCGGCAGTTTTAATAAAGATATCCAAACTTACAGCTCATCTCTACAGGACAGAACTAGAGTTGTTCCGATACCAGTTTCGGAAATACCTCCGATAGGCTACTGCCAAAAATGCTGGTATTGGCAAGTACGCAATTCTATGCATGGATCCGATACCACATAATTTAGCCCCAAAAAACAACAACTTTAAAGTAGTTTTTTTTTTTTTTCCCGCTATAAAGAAAGTTCTACGGCATCAGTTCTCTGTATATATTTGTTCATGTTTTACAAAGGGTTTAAACTGAGCCAAGCCATGCAACAATGATAGCAATCATATCACATCCATGCAAGGTTACTAGTATATGGCTATTAAAAAATTGTGTGTGTGTGTGTGTGTGTGTGTGTGTGTGTGTGTGTGTGTGTGTGTGTGTGTGTGTGTGTGTGTGTGTGTGTGTGTGTGTGTGTGTGTGTGTGTGTGTGTGTGTGTGTGTGTGTGTGTGTAAAAAAAACACTGGTATCAGATCGGTACTCCGTATTGGCCGCAATTTCAGGTATCAAAATCATTGTAACATCCCTAGACAGAACAAGAACGAACTGTATAAAATACATAAAAACATAGCACAGATCAGGATATTCACAGAAAAATGTGCTATGCAGAACCTTTCCCTCTACAAGTATTTTATTTTCTAGAATTTAAAGGCATGTAATGAACAGCACAGGGCAACATGGACAGCGCTATTATTATTATTTTTAAAAGCATCCTTTTTTTTTGTCCTAGACACCGTATTGCGGCATTAGTAGTTCACAAATGTGAGTAGACCTATTTAGCATCTGCACTAGTTGATGCCATTTGGCAGTGGTGTAATTGTATCTGTCTAGGTAGTTATACTGTGATTTACTGAGATTTAGTTAAACCTTCCTTTAGACAGCCTTGAATATTGAGGACACCAAGACAAATAGCCAAGCAAAAAGCCATTGTGGACACAAAAGCCGGTTGTCAAAGAAAGAAGTCGTTAGTCTCAGCATAGTAATTTTCATACTGAGTGAACATTTCAGCCAGCATGCCTTTTGTCTTGCAGTGAAAAAAGCACTTACTCTTGTTTCCTCACACAGACCGCGCACCCTACCGAACAAACATTATTCACTCTAACTAGGAGAGGCTGAGATCCATGGCCAGGTTGACATTTTGTGACAGTAATGGTGTGTTTTCATCATCGCTGATGATGTGGCGGCAATGGACCCTCGCTGACATTTACACACCAGGTAGTTCTGCCCAAGCACTCTGATTGGCCAAACCCTGTTTCACCTGTGCCGATAGGTCCCATATTGGTTGCTATGCCAACTGCTGGGATGACCATGGAGCTGGTTTCCCTTTGTTTTTCATTGTTAAGCTTGCATGCCACTTTGGGAAAATGTTTCAATCGGCACACAGGGTTGTTACCACTGGATACAAGCCACAATACCTCCAGCAGCCACTGCATCAATGTTGCTTCCTGCTGTCTTTACCTTTAATCAAGAAACCATTCCTGTTTTAAAGCTATATGTAATTTAATGTCCCGGCAACACAGCAGGCAATGTGCCGACACCTCCTGATTTCCGTCTACTCGCCATCAAACTGTAGACCAACTAAATCCACTCCTTCTGCTGACTGATAAGCTCCCAGCTCCCATACTTTTACATTTACATTACATTTATACATTTTGGCTTGGTGTGGGAAGTGAACTTTCACAAGAAATCTAGCTATTAATGGACAAGTACAGTTAAAGGAGTATCGTTCCAACTAGCAGTCCAATCCATCTGACACTTAACAGGGTACATATACAGACTGTGAACGTGTAAATGGAAATGTATAGTTGTAATAGGCTAGATTCCTTGAAACATTGGTGGGTTTTTGGCATATACATCAGTGTATTTTTCACTCGGCTACACCAATTCCATCTTTTGTAACAAATGCAAAATCCAGGTCCGGGCACTCAATTTATTTCAGCAGTTTATGTTCAAGTAATTACTGAAAATACACATTATTGATCATTAAAAAACATGACATTTTACACACAACAAAAAAAGCCTCTGCAGTGGCATTAAGACAAAGTTAATTGTCCATTGATTGAGTGAGAGAGGAATTTAGAGAGGGAATGAAACCAGAAAATACCAGAATACATTTAAATAACAAAGAAACTAGGTCCCTGTCTTTGATTTTGGATCCAAAAGTAAACATGTTTGAAAATTGAACTTACACAACGCAGTTGGCCAAGATTACCGATAGAATATTTGGTGTGCTTTCAGCTCAGCACTGTATTATTTTCATTTTTCTGTTCTGAGAGAGTGTGCATCTTTCTATCAGTTTTTGTATAAGTGTGTCTGCGTGTGTCTGTGTACACTAATCAGCAGAGTGTGCTGCAGCAATTCTGAGCTGTGAAAAGGTCAAACGCTGACCTTTGTCTGTGATTCTGGGCTGAAATGAGACATGATGTGAGCCGCACAGAACGGATTACACGCACACAAATACACACAATTGCAAGCGCATGCCAGATTAGGATGTCATTGTGGTTTTGACCCTTGTTTTGTGACCCTGCATTACTCTGAGAGATCCAAGCTGAAAAGTTCTTTATTTTGATCTTCCGGCGCTCTCTGCAGTTCCTTTCCCCCCACTCCACTCCCATTAACCCTAGTCAGAGGACATCCTCCAGTTGATGGAACCATTCCAGCTGCCTTTGACACCGAATTTTCTCTGCAACCAACCGCTATTAGCTGGTTTTTGTAACAAATCGAAGTGAAAATGCCATCTTTCTTTTCTTTTTGGAGTCTATTGCACTGCTGTGACCTCATCTGATAGCGAGGAGCAGAGCAGGCTTAAAAGACATTTTTGAGACATCAAGACTGATAGTAGATTGAAGAAGTAGATTTTGAAGAAAAATAAAAGTGGGTGGTTTTTGCTGGTGGTTTAATTGAGTGCTGTGGGTGTTGTTTAAAATGATGATTGTCAATGATAGTTCTCAGAAACACTGTCATAAGAAGGCTTTGAAAGGGCTTTTTTGACCTCGTGCATTACTGGGTTTCTTATTTGTATACTAAGATGTCACTTTCCACTACATGCCGTTGAATCAAGGCAATAGAAAATGATTTCTGCTTTTTGAAAGAAATATTTAAAAGCCCCTTTTCTGGAAGTACAGTATATTTTAACAGACCATATAAATACCATGACCCTAATATTTCTGGTCTGATTGTTGGATTCAATTACAGCGTGAGACAAATCACTTAAAAGGAGACAATTGGTGCCCTTTCTTTCTCTTCAACAGATGAAGTGCATGATTATGCATTGTTAATGTCTAATACTTTCTACCTCATAAAAACAGAAATGAGAGAGCTGTAATTTCAAGAATTTAGAGATTATTGTTATGGCATGTTTGCTTTATTGGGTAGTATACACTGGAGAGTGACAGGATAGACTGAGGGGGTAGAGAGAAAGGAGGTGAACTGCAACATTGGCCCGCTGCCAGACTTAAACTCATAATGTTGTGAGAACATGGTACTGGCTTTGATCAGCTATTCCATGGAGCACCAACTATTTCATTTTTTGCCAAGAAACTGTGTTAGATTTATGTTTAGAGAGTAATAACATGCAACAGAATATTGCCTTGCCTTGTTTTCGTATAATATAAACTGTACGGTGAATATGCCACTGAGTGGTATTTGGGTGTATAGTAGAGTTGTTGGGTTTTGACTGCTGGTCTTTGAAGAAGGACGTCATTCCCTGTGACATTTACTCCCCGTAGTAAAAACCCTCCTGTCCACTCTCCTCTGTGAAATTGATCCCACTGGTCGTTTCCTCTGTTGGTCTTAACCATTTCCTCTTCCTGTCTGAGAGTAGGCTCTGGGGAGAGGTGCTGTGGCATAGAAGAGCTCTCAGCTGATTGGAGGAGACAAGCTCACTTTACAGGGACCTGCATTGAAGGAAACTGATTCATTGGTTTAGATAAGTGATGCTCGTGAGCACAACATCACATGTCCACCATGGGGTGTAAACTAAAAAACTAGGGTGAAAGCTCCTGGGATGGCAGTTCAAGCTTTCAATACTATTTTACTTTTATTTTGAAAAGACCGTAACTGCTGCATTTCTGCCCTCCGCTGACGTACTGTGCACTGTTATATGACAGAATGAAATGTTCAGACCACTGGAACGTTGTCAAATTTAGCTATGAAACCCGAGCATATTGTTGCTGTCTGTTTTCTCCATTCTCCAAAACGGCAGAAGAAAAACACTCCCTATTTTCATCTGTGTGACAATGCTTTTTTTTTTTTTTTAGATATTCCAATAGGTTTTTAAATGTGTTTGTAAGAAGCAGTGGCATTTTTACAGTCCATACATTTAATCTTTCAATTTATAAAAAACAAAAATCAAAATCACCAAATTTGGACATGCATGGTTTTCACTGAACAGCAATGATGTACATTGCATATTGTGTATATTATATGCAGTCTGCATGCTTATACATCAAGCGTTTAATCAAAAGCTCCAGAAATGTTACTTAATGGGCCTTGTGGTAAGATTGTTTTGTAAACTCCTGTTTGCTAATATGTATGTTAAAATGATATAGGGTGCTCATATACTGGCACATCACCTGGCTCCTTTACCTTTCTCTGCTTCCAGAGTGTCATTTCCCATTTCCTGTCTGTCACCCCTCCGCCCCCAACCGGCAGGCCCTTTCCCCCGCCCTCTGCCACCCCCGCTTTTAATCACACCAGGTTAATTAAAAGGCCGTCGAGCCTTTCTGCGGCCTGCCCCCCCTGGCTTTATTACCCCCCCTCCCGCTGTATACAGTGACTGCCCCTCAATGCACACACACACACACACACACACACACACACACACACACTCCCCCAAAGTTCAATGTCATTAATTGGTCACCATTTGAATATTAAGTGAAGAACTCTGTTAATTAACAGGATAATAAAGTGCTGCTGGCTGGAAGGCGGTAGACAGTAAGAGGGAGGGAGCGAGAGATGGAGGGAGGACAGGCTACGGAAATGGAGGGCATATGGCGAGAGAGAGGAGGAGGTAGAGAGAGAGAGCGAGGCTGGTTGCGGGTTGATAAGAGGGGGAGAGAGACGTCCATGGGTAAAGGTCTGGCAGTTGTAATTTGCGGAGAGCCGCGTTAATTGTCATAACCTTTTAAATGGCAGAGTTTATCGGAGTCCTCTAAATGTCCCCGCGTATCGCCACGGCAACCCTGGGCCTGCCACACTCCGATTGGCTGCCGCTGACGAGCACTTAAGCTTGATGAGTTTTCAGGCAAAAACTAAATGATAAAATTGAAAAGGAAAGCAAATATATATATATATATAATTGAAGGCATATATATATATATATATATATATATATATATATATATATATATATGCTGTATATGTCAGCTAGGTTTTGTGTGTATGAGTGTGTGTGTGTGTGTATGTGTGATAGTGTGTCTGCATGTGTTTGAGACAATGTTTTTAATTTAGTGTTTTTTTTTACCTCCACATTGACTGACACTCGCTAATTGCTCGACTAGAATGCGCCACTTTTTTTTCTCTTCTTCTTCTTCTTTTTTTTCCATTTTTTGATTTATGTTTGTTTTTGTACAGCCGAGCTATAATTCAAATGCAAATGAACAAGAACGGGAGAGGTGTTTTTGGAACGGTTAGGACAATCATAATGGCTCAGAAAAAAAGGGGGCCGGTAGTTAGCGGCACAGCACCCTAGGGGCCTCATTTAGCTGCCATTTGTTAGGAAATGACGCTACATTTGTTCCTGGATACAGACTTCACAGACAGAGAGAAAGAGAAAACACCAAAAACATGTCACAGTCAAAGTTGAGCTCGCCAACACACTGCTATTGTTCCTCCGTGCTTTAGCAAAAGTCATGTGGGTGTACACCAGTTTGGGTGGATGTCCTCTTTAACTGTGAGCCAAAGCAATTGAAGTGAATGGGCAGATGGGGGTGGTGGTGACGGGGACTTGCGAAAAGTGTGTGAAGTGAAGATGGTACAAAGACTGCCTCTTATTTGATTAGCCTGTGTAGAGGAATGAAAATGAAAGCCCTGGCAACGGCATCTGCAGCTAACACTGTCAGCTACATCTGACATCATCCCTAAGGGACGGCCTGCCTGTGTGTTTGTCTGTGCATGCACATTACTTTCTGTGTCTGCATGTGTGTTTCTGATAATGTGGGCAAGGGTGAATGCTTGCTTGTAGCTGTGTGTGTGTGTGTGTGTGTGTGTGTGTGTGTGTGTGTGTGTGTGTGTGTGTACAGGCTGTGTGAGAGTGTGTGTGTATGTGTGTCCTGTGTTGGAGCTCTGGTCCTCTCTTGTAGTGTCTTTGTGCTAAAGGTCAGGGGGATTGCTGAGATAGAATCCAATCTGAAGGACACAGCACTAGAACAGGCCCTGCTACAAATGGACCCATTAAGATAGGCTACACACACACACACACACATTCTCTCTCTCACATAGCTCACAGGTGAATATATACACACACAGGCATCTTTGCATACACATATGCACATACAGCAACTGTTTCCATTCTAATGTCACCTTTCCTGTGATGATAATAATAGACTGTGCCCTGGAATAAATGCCCGTCATTTACATGCCGTCTAACCAACACACTTATAAAAGGCAGTTGCAGGAGACCGAAGTAGGTCTGCCCTATAATATATTTACAGCATATCTGACATAATCAGAATATAACTGCAATGTTTTCCAAATATTCTGGAATGGATCAAAAGATGTAAGTGTCAAGAAAACATGAAAGACAAGCACATCTTAACCAAATGTTGATTTGTCACATTTTTCAGAACACGCCGTAGCTTGCGTTCACTGCTGATTGTTGCTTTAATTATGGTTTAGTCTGATTGGTGTGAGCATGTGTGCGGATCTGCAAGTCTGAACCAATGCGTGTGTGAACGTGGGGGTGTTGAATATGGATGTGTGCCCCCCATCAGTTAAAAATGCTGCCTTTAACAGTAATTACCGGTAGAGAGCAGGGCATACACACATAAAGACATTAATATACAGCAGGAAACACACTTCCTCACTTCTTTCCTCTTCATGACCCTACCATCACACTTTCTTTTCCTAGTGACTGACCTAGTATATCTGAGTGGGTGTATGTAAGAAAGAGAGTGTGCTTCTCAGGGACTTGCCCAATGGACACCAGAGACTCCCTGTCCTTGAGGTAATGTGGCAGGTGGTGCCAAATGCACTGAGGTTCATGTTGTGTTTGTGCATGTGTGTGTGTGTGTGTGTGTGTGTGTGTGTGTGTGTGTGTGTGTGTGTGTGTGTGTGTGTGTGTTAGGCAATATGTTTAGCGGAGGGGGATTATGGCCCTCTCTCCTAAAGACACGCAATTAAGCTTAATTTTTAATGAATATTAATGGCATTAGCGTGAGATTTTGTGGAGATGTGCATCTGCCAAGGTGCAGGGGAAAAAGGGGGATGACTAATTCATTTGGTAGTCATGAGGAGAACGGCTGGAGACAGGGAGGGAGAGAGGGATGGAGAAATTGAGGTGGGATGGGAAGGTAAAGGGGGATGAAGGGGGTGATAGGAAAAGAGAGAGTGATGGATAAGAAGAAATAGATGGGTATGGAGTGTGAGGGATGTGAGAGGTGTGGAGAAAGGAAGAGATTAATGAGGAGAGGGGATGGACAGAGAGGAAGAAGAGAGAGAAGGAAGTGGAGTGATGCAGAGTGAAGGAGCAGTTAATACTAGGAGGAGTTAATACTGAGTGGATGTTAAGGGAAGGTAGGAGCAAAAAAAATAAAAATATGATGTAAATGTAATTAGGGCAAAAGATAGGAAAAGCACAGCTAACACCGAAAATAACAGAGGATGTGAGTAAGAGATGCTGAAGAATTTATTTGACCCCTAATGATAAAGCGAAAACCATTGTGTGACAAAAACACTGACATCTGCACATAAAGTTTATAAAAGCAAGATAGCCCAGAGCAGACAAAGGCAGTGGAAAAAAAAGGATTAAAAAGCATGCATGTTTAAAATGTTCAAAAAATAAAGCTGAAACATATTGTCAAGTAACTTGCATCTTTTTCTTGCTGCTTAAAAAAAAAAGGAGATTGAGACAGATGTCAGCCAAAATCAGCTTAATGTAATGGCTGTGAATTTTGCTCCTGCTGCTTTCTGTTGTGTCAAGTGGTGGCATCAAATGTGCTTGCTTGCTGTCATGACAGTTTTATTGCCTGTTTTCCGAAGCAATCAAACTCATACAAGCAAAACGAAGCAACATTTCACCTTGCTCCCTGCTTGAATATAGAGGTAAAAAGTGTGCAGTGCAACCAACCAAAAAGGCTCAGTACAACATTTTTAAATTAGGTGTGATCCAAAACAGAAAGGATATGTCAAATTGGTTGTATGTCATAGTTGGAAATACGGTATTGGGGCCTAGATTTCAGGTCCCCTATCATGCTCATTTTTAGGTTCATATTTGTGTTGTGGGTTTCTACTGGAACATGTTTACATGCTTAAATGTTCAGAAAGCAAAACACATTCACATCGGTTTCCTCATACTGTCTGTCTGAATATACCTGTAGTCACCCTCTGTCTGAAACGCTCCGTTTAAGTGCTTGCCCCCCTTCTGAAAAAGCCCAGCCTGGTCTGATTGGTCAGTGTTTCCGGGTCTTTCACATCTGCTTTCTTGGCGTCTCTGCACCGTCATTGCAGCCGGGAAATGACTGTAACGGTACAGTAGCGGCACTTTCTACCTTATTATAGTGATGTTGTGACGGCTCGTTTAAAGACACAGTTTCTGAATACGGGCTGTGTGCGTTTCTCTGTGGATTGAGTGTTCTGATACTTTTACAGTATTTATATAGCACCTTGACCTGCTTTATAATAAAAAAAAAGACTTTTTACAATATGGGACCTAAATAGCTAAAATGCTAGCTCTGTGAGGTGTTGTTCAATAGCACAACTTGACCTTTGAACTCTTTCGTTTCTCTTTAACAAAGTGATACTGATACAGTTAAAAAAATGTAACTACAAACCGGACCGACTAAGTTTGAAAACGGCACTTGCGAGTCTCATATTCGAAACAATCGTCAGCACACAACGTCAACAAGTTTCTGCCTTCCGAACATTTCACACCTACCGACTGACTCCTGTTCCTTAGTGGCTGGGATTAACACGGTGCTGCAATATTGATTTGCGTCCGCATAAAGCCTCTTCGGCTCTATATATTACACCACATTCAGCAGTCATCTATTCAATCAAATCTAATATTACACTGCCTCTCCACACAGCTGTCTATAGCATTTAACTCACAGTTTGTTTCCTGCATTCCCTCATGTACTTCAAACGCTTGCCTTCAATATCCTTCATTCGTTTCTACTATGCCAAGAAGAAGTCTTTTGAAAAGCACGGAATGAATGAGCGTGTCTCTGGGTGTGCGCGTGTATATGTGTGTGTGAAGACAGGATTAGCTTTGGCCTAAGGCTTAAGGTATGGAGTGGAGTGTATTTTAGAAGCTTCTAAATTAGCTGGGAAATGGGATTTTGAAACAATGGACTGGAAAAAAACTCAAATGAAAGGATGCTCTCGCAGCACTCCTTCATTTGCCTCTGATGTTCTCTTGCGCTTGCTTTTTCTAGTCTTTTTTCACCATTGGTTCTCTCTTTTGTTTCCTCTCTCTCTCTCTCTCTCTCTCTCTCTCTCTCTCCCTGTGCTTTCCTACCCTCTCCTTTTCCCCTTCTCTCGTTTGCATCTCACCTTCTGTATTTCTCTGTCAGCATCTGCCCTCCCTCCTCCTCCCAGCCTCTGTTTCTGTCTCTCTCTCACCCTCTGTCCATATTACAGTTGACAGTGGTGATGTAAGAATGTGAGTGCAAACAGTAGAATGAGGCTAACCTAATTTTGACCCATATGAAATGGGTATCCCCTCAAGTACACACACACACACACACACACACACACACACACACACACACACACACACACACACACACACACACACACACACACACACACACTTCCATGCCGGAGTAAATATTGGACTTGGGTCTGCAGCCACTCTTCTGTTCCCATTTCAACTGTCAGTCCATGTGTGCATTTTTATCTGTGAACTAAAGTGTGTGTGTGTGTGTGTGTGTGTGTGTGTGTGTGTGTGTGTGTGTGTGATGAACACACTTGTCCATCTATCAGAAAGCCACCACACATCTCCTGGCCTCTATTTCTTGTTCTCCTCCCGCCCCTCTTCCCTCCTTCCCCAGGCCGTTATTTACCTGTGGAGGTGTATTTGTGTCTAAGACGGGTTTCTGCTTCAAACGAAGCACTTCTGACCATGTAATAAAAGCCTGACGTTTGGCGCGCGTACAGGCTCCCATTGATAAACACAGGGGGGCTGTGCGGACAAACACAGGGCTTGTCCAGGGCCCTGACAGGGAAACTAGTATGGTTTTGTTTTTAAAATAGCACTCTGTTCTCCTGTTGTTAAGTGTCTCTGTACCCACCCACTTCTGGCATGAGAAGTGATCCAGTGATTGAACCACATCTGGGTGAACAGGGTTTCCCCTCTGGCTTTAGGGAGATGTTGCTTGTTTTTCAGTTTTAGGGTTGGAATAAGGGAGCTATTGTGGCAAGATTATGGCTCAAAGTTCCATTTATTTGGCTGACTATTTTCACTGTGTTTATTTTTTGAATAAAAAACATATATTTATGTATATTATTCAGAAAATCTAATGGAAATCAAAATGTCTTTTACAAGAGACCCGAAAATAAGTCACATAAGTGCAACATTGCAACAAGACAATTCAGTCCCACAAGTCGCACAAGTGTCATCGCGCACACTGACACACTTGTTATTACAATCACAAATATTATTTAGAATATCAGCAGGTAGGAATGAGGAATTCTTTTTTGTACTTGTTTCACATCTTATACATCCTTGCTTTTTTCACTTACTGTGAACAGTCAACCATAAATTTAATTAAATCAATGAAAAAATAAATCAACTGATTTACAAATTTCTTTTGCATTTGTTTGAAATTAATTATCATATCAATAAACCTGTCATTATGAGTTTCTTTTTTGCCAAAATCCAGTTGCTTTTACTTAACGGAAAACTGTGCACTAGTAGAATTCTCCGCTTCATGTTTTGATCCACATATCAACCAGAAAATATGACAGATTGTGGACACAGGACACTCCCATAATGCCAATTTTCCTGTAATTTTTTATGTCGCTGACATGCCATGATTCTCCATCTATTAGCTGAGAAAACAAAAATAATTAAAATGGTTTATCCTAAATTAGTTGAGGGCTCAGTGAATAAAAATGATCCTTATTGAAACATATGAGACAGATTCCGTTGGAACATATATAGGGACCTTACATTGAACAACAAAACTGCAGGACCAGATTAAGGAGAACTGCACAAGGGAGACAGTAAGTCAGTGGGTGAAGCATGACACTACCAACGCAAGAGTTAGGAGTTCACTTCATGCCAATCGGAAGGTTGGTGGTTCGATCCCTGGCCCTGCAGTCCCATGTCGAAGTGTCCTTGGGCAAGACACTGAACCCTGAGTTGCCCCCGATGCTGCGCCATTGGAGTGTAACTGTGTATGTGTGTGAATGTTTATCTGATGAGCAGGTACGGCAGCCTTGGCCACAAAATGTGTGTGAATGGTGAATGGTTCCTTGACTATGTAAAACTGCTTTGAGTAGTTGTTAAGACTAGAAAAGTGCTATATAAAAATAGTCCATTTACATTTAGTCCATTTAGCGCTCGAAGCTTTGTTTAATCAATGTTACCAACGTTGTATCGCTCACGGTGTTTCCGCACGGAGGATTATTACTGTCGCACACTGGGCTGAGCTGCTGGCGACACATACCATGAAGACTGATTACAAAATAAAGAAAGAGCGTACTAAAAGAAGAGACAGGCTGGAGAAAACGACAGAAAGTGTCCAAAGTTTGGAATCAGTTCAAACGTAATTAAAACAGTACAGTGTGTCTACTGCAAAATTGAACTAGCTTACCACGATAATAGCACGACGTCAGTGCTTCAGCATCTCAACAGAAAACATGGAGTCTAACTTATTCCTCCATTCCACGAAGCGGACCGACAAAAGTAAATCACAGAGTCGTATGGACGATGAAACTACACCAAACACAACAACTACCAAAATCAAAGACAAGAAAATACGTAGTGGTGACCACGATCTGATCTAAAGAGCCAGAAAAACAGCTGATTGTTGCGCACTATTTTCTCTCACTCTCTCGCTTCACGGAGAAACAGCTGATCAGCGATCTACTAGCATAAGTGTAACCGAGCTGTGTAGCATTGTCATCAAATATATAAATGAAAATAGGTGTATAACTAATATTTACATATAGGCCTATATATAGCTCAGTCTCAGGTTGAAACTTGTAGTTCTGAAAGTTAAGTTGCACAACTTAAGGTAATGTTTATGTATGTTTATGTATGCCTTAGTTTGAGATTGTTATTGCATTTCAGAATTTCTTTTCTTTAAAAACAATGTAATGTGGCACTTAAATGCACTTAATATGTTTAGTTTTTTGAGAGATGATATTGTAAGCAATGTAGGCAATAAAAATGTTGCTTTTTCCAAAAATTAAACCAAACTACTGTATATTATTGCTCTTCAATAAAACAAAAGTATTTCTTATCCAATTACTCGATTAATCGATGGAATAATCGGTAGAATACTCGATTACTAAAATAATCGATAGCTGCATTCCTTTCAGGAATCATTAGGGTATTTAACATTTTCTATATTTTAAGAATTAGTCCTTCAGTGATTTAATTGGTTAATAATTGAAATGTGGAAATGTGATTTGAAGGGACTACTCTAGGGCATTTAAGGTCATTAAATTACCTTTTATAATGGATGAATGAATTCATTATCTTTTTGTCTGTGTGTGGACATCTGCTACTGCAGCATGCAAATGTAACTTTACTTGTAATGTATGGAGTGTATAAAACCTTATATCAGATTTCATAAAGAATGCACAAAAGTACCAAATTGGCACCGTATCACTTACCCTGGAAGCAAAAATTACGAACCATTTAATGCTCTAATAATAGATCCATTTCACATGATACATCTCTTGCTGTGAAGGATAATCTTAAGCTATAAAATTATATCACCTAGCTGACAGGAATATTGCCCACCTACTCCAGTATAATCACACAACAGATAAGAAATCAAACTGTGGGTAAAAATGGAATTTAAAAGTAAAAACCTGAAGGCACCGTGTGTGTGTGTGCGTGTGCGAGCGCGCGTGCAGTATATCATAAATGTGTGGCTGTGTGTGTACGTATGTTGTGTCTGGTTGTGTGTTCAAGCACTCACATGTGATCTCTCGCCGCGTCTCGCCGATCAGTTATCACTAATCCTTCCACACAGAGCTCTTTAACAAGTTGCCATTGTGCTGCCGACGCTTAACATGATGGAAGAACGACCTCTGCGGTGAATGAAAAGAAGAGGGAGAGGGAAGGAGGGAGAGATACAGAGGGAGGGAGAGGGAGAGGGCAACACCTCTGACAATGGGGAGAAAATTGGTTTACACTAGATAGGCTTGTGATTACAGAGGAAAAGAAAATGACTTAGATTGAACAATAGGACTGAGAGAGAGAGAGTGTGTGTGTGTGTGTGTTTTTTTTTTTTTTTGTTATTCGAGGATTAGTGGGTGGTTTGGCCGGGATTTGTTTAAAATGAATTGGTGTGTATGGTGTGCTCATGTGTGAGTGTTTGGATGTCTTTTCAGTCTGAATGTACTTTATCTGTGTGTGTGTGTGCGCGCGTGCGTGCGTGCGCGCGTGTGTGTGTGTATTTCCTTGTGCAAAATGCCTCTTTATGTTGTGACTTGATCTAACTGGGAATCAGAGTCTTAATTACAGGCCTTACAGTCCAACTCATTGTCTCAATCTTTGTCACACACATATAGACAATGTTCATCATAACTGAAGTGTTGTTGACATAACTAGTGTGTAGCAGGAGAAGTAATGGTTCAACTCCAAGGATACCGCGCCTTTGAGTCAATCTCACTATCAATATATGGAAGAAAAAAGAATCTACTAAAATATTGACCTTTTCTTGTGTGTTTTTCATGCACATATACATAAATGTACATATTTTAAAAGCAAGAATCCTTGAAATTTCTATATCAAAGACAAATATGACCTGGAGTCAGTTAGTTATTAGTTAGTTAACTTATCTTAACATTATGATAGACAGAGGACACTGTAATGACAATGTTTTGATATTACCCAAGCACTTTTTACTGCATTATATGCTGTAATTTCTTTCCTCATAACTGCCAAAACACATGATATACAGTTTTTGTAATATCCTAATTTAGAATCCCCTTCAGAGCGCAAAAATATTGGCAATATACTGTCAAATAAATCCTTTTAATGTATCAATCCTAGATGTAAATTACTCTCTGTGTTTCTCTCTCTGTTTTTATTTGTAGGAGGCCCAGCAGGAGACGTACGCCACCAGGGGTCCCGTCCCAGGGAACTCTGGGAAAGCCAACAATGAGGATGGCGTCTCCCAGGACCGCCCGTCCAGTCTGCCGGTTAGTGACTGACAGTTCTGTCAACCCATTAAGTATCACCGAATTTGACACACGTATACGGAATTACACATTAGGTGTGTGTGTGTGTGTGTGTGTGTGTGTGTGTGTGTGTGTGTGTGTGTGTGTGTGTGTGTGTGTGTGTGTGTGTGTGTGTGTGTGTGTGTGTGTGTGTGTGTGCGTGTGTGCGTGTGCGTGTGTGTGTGTGTGTGTGTGTGTGTGTGTGTGTGTGTGTGTGTGCGTGTGTGTGTGTGTGTGTGTGTGTGTGTGTGTGTGTGTGTGTGTGTGTGTGTGTGTGCGCGCGCGTGCGTCTGTGTGAGACCCACCATCAAGCCTCAAAGAAACATTTGTTTCTTTGTCGCCCTCAACTTCCTGTATTTTCCAGCTTAGTGTCTTAACATTCAGTTGTAAGCTTTTCTGTCCAATCAGATGCCTTTATTCAGCCTGTGACACGCCTCTTTGTCTCATGTACCATGGGAGACATGGATTATGTGCATCATACTCATTTCAGAGCTTATGTCTGTGTTTTGACTGGCGCCCATTCCGAAGGCAAAAAGGCCACATGCGTCAGCACGTGGTCTAAGCATCATGCACTCACTCACACATACATCCACATGCACAGTAAAGCATATGCACGGACACATGCATTCTTGCTAACACACATTTGTCATTTGGACGGACAAAAAAAATCGTTAAGCAGGTTGACTGGAGGAGTAATTGAGAAGGAATGGTGAGGCAAGGCTGATCCACGAGGGATGAGAGATGTGGGCTGCTCCAGTTTTTTGGCTAAATTAATCGGTTTTTACTCTCTGTCATTTCTCCCCTCACAGCTCTTCAGCACTTTCAAGAAATGGTCGCAAATATTGGCACTGCTTGAGGTGTGTGCCGTTTAATTTCCCAGATACTTTGGAACTGCCTCAGGAGTGGAGGAATAAACTGCAAGGAAGGCTAAATTAAGTGTCTGAACTCAAATGAAGTTATACTATTTTCCATAGACTTTTAAAGTCCAACTCTGCTTTGATTCAAATCAGCGACAGTCTGTTTTCCAAGTGATTCCTACTAGGGGTGTAAATCACACATTTCATCACAATACAATATTATATTTATTCTTTGGACAACAATACAATATTTACTGATATCACAAAGTCTGCCCCGATACTATTTTGATTCGATTCACATCAGGGGCCTGCGACTGATACATAAGCCCATTTAACACAATTAGTTACTTTTTATACATAAAATATGATTTGACAAATACATTACTAAGCTCTTCAAGACATTTCAATTAAAAACCAACCACTCTTTTTGATAAAAAGAATGAATACAGAGTGGGAATTTCAAAATAAAAGGCGCATTTTAAAGATGACGATATGTATCGATATTTTTGAACTTGGTATCGATAGTATCAGATCGTTGATGTTGAATCAATATTTCAATCCAGACCGATGTATCATTACACCTCTAATTCCTACTGCTCTTTCTATCTCTTTCCTAGTTTTTCCTCCATAACATACTAGTAGAATGTCACCTGCTTTATCTTGGCATTTCTTTCTTTCATTTTCAATCTCCCACACATGTACCCCCACTTCCCTTTTCCTCTCTGTCTGACCCTCTAAAGTAGCATCATGAAAGCTTTTTTTTCACCCTGGTGCTATAATGAGAAATGGCCTTGATGTATCAGTGTGTGAATCCGGAGCAAGAGAGTAAGGCGAGGCGAGGACGATCTATTTGAACCACCACCGATATCACCCCATATTCCCTCACCACTTTAATCCTGGCGTTTTACCCCTTGGGTTCTCCGTGTGTTTTCACATCCCATCCATAGCGCATGGCTCGTCGAGATCCTAATCGGCGGCAGGTTTTGATGAGAGAGAGACACATAGAGGGAGAGATGGATAGATAGAAGCGGAGAGAGAGAGAGAGAGAGAGAGAGAGAGAGGGAGGGGAGAAATTTCTCGGCGTTTGCTAGGCTCTTCCAGGAAGCTGTCATTCTGCTTTTTCTCCCCCTCTCTCTTTCTCACTCTCTCGCCAGCGTTTGATGTCAGATCTAAAGCTGCTGTCATCTTTTTTTTCTTCGCTTTCTCTCTGTCAGGAGGGAGGAAGCGTGGGTCGGCAAAGTGTCATGTTGTTGTTTTGGGACGAGTCTGCTGTGTGATGTGGCGGGATTTTTGAAGGGAGACCAAAGGAAAAAAGTGCCTTAGTAACTTATCACAAATGCAAGTCACAGTGCCCCATGGGTCTTTTAAAATGAAATGTATTGGAGATACAGCATGCCTTTTATTCCATATCATTGTACAGTATCTGTGTCGTTAACGCTGATGTTAATAAATAAAAAAAAAAAACTCTTGGTGTCAGCAGTTACTTTTATGTTTACCAGCAGCTCTTTCAGTATCATTTTAAACTGACCTGGCATTCACCACCTGATTTCCAATATAGGGTTAACATGACCACCAGTATAGAGAGTATTCCTCTTCCAGTATTTTTTATCCTCTTCAGACTTGCTCTGGTCTAGCTGAGCCTGTTCCTCCAGTTCCACACAATAGTGAAGTCAGGAGCCAGAGCAAAGATCATCTATTAAGAAGATGAACCACTCGATAGTGAAACTTTTGAGAAAAGTTGCCCCCATATATTTGGTTTGTACTTTATGTAAAAAAAAAAAAATAATCGTATCTCGTAAATTTGTATCTCCAACAAAAAGCCAATACTTTTCATCTTATCTCTTCATTTGTCCCATCAGATGTCACTGTTTGGATTGTAAAGTTGAAAGAATGTTGCTTCTCTTTGTTGTTGTTGTCATGTTGGTTTTAGAGCTGGACTACACAATTGGCTCAGGATGCCATGTTGACTGCTTCTTTGTTGTTTCCTGCGGTGTATGGCAGAGACGTTTGTGGTTCATGAAAATAGAGGAGGAGTGAGAGCTCTGTGTCTGTCTCCTCTCTGTAGCACCCTCAGCCATTTGCATCTTGCATTGCCTAACGTCGCTAAGCAGAGCCGGTTCTTCCAGTGCCATAGTGAGGTGAGGAGCCAGGGCTTTCATACCCACTGACCCCCCCCCTCTCACATCCCCCCTTCCAAACCCCACCTCCACCCCTGTTCCAGTCACTACATGTTCCCTGCTCTCCGGCGTTCCCCTGACAGCCTGCCAAGCTGCCGCACAGCCTCCCATCCTCTGGGACATGGGAGAGGATGGCCAGCCATGTGGAAAGACAGAGAGAGAGAGAGAGCGCGCAGGGGAGGGGTGGAGGGGAGGGGAGGGGAGGGGAGGGGGAGTGCAGGATGAGAATGAGTAAGAGAGAGAGAGAGAGGGCATGAAGCGGTGAAGTGAAACGTGGTTATCTTTTTGTCACTTGTTCAGGGTGAGGGATGTTGAATTCAGGCTATGGGGTTCTGGCAGCGACATGTTATTCACACTAGCGCACACACAAGCAGACACACATGGATAAAAGTATTTGTGTATGTCTTTTAGTGCTCATTTGTCTCTCCTTGACTTATTTTCCATTAGACAAAAGGGAAAATTCAGAAACGCTATCTCTCCCTCGCTGTCTTTTCCCTCTCACTCCTGTCCACCTTGCCCTCCTCTGTTATTCCAAGTGTTAGGTCATGAATGATTGACAGGGCACAGCTGGAGAGGCCTGCTCCCCTCCCCTATCTCTCTCACTACAGCCACACTCACACAGACCTCTTTGGCTCACAAACACACACGCATCACACACTTTGATACACATTCTGTCCTCTGCGAGGCGTTTTCACTCACCGAGTGTGTGTGCTCTATCAGAGCATGTCAGTCAGGCTGCCTATACAGTATGTGCTCTCACTCAGGCTCTCCCCACTGCTGTGTTTTATTTTAGAGTCCCCATGCAGGCAGACAGGCCAGCAGGCAACGCAGAGTAATGTCATCCAGCAGGGTAAGATTCAGCCTCCACATTAGTGCACACAAGGGGGAGGAGAGGAGAGGAGAGGAGAGGAGAGGAGAGGAGAGGAGAAAAGGAGCCGTAGCGAGACAAGAAAGCAAAGAAATGCAAGGGAGATGAATAGGGAAGAAAAAGAAAAAGAAGAGATGGGGGAGAGAGGGAAGGAGGTAAAGTACGAGGGAGGAAAAACACGGAGGGATTCGTGGAAAGAAACATATGTCTCTTATATTGGTTTGAACGTGGTTTAAAATATACAAAAATGGCATACTGTAGATGCAGAGCATTCAGCATATATTTTAAGAGACCATTAGAACACTGACAAAATGCATTAGCCGTCGTACAAAGTAAGTTTTCCATGTAGGAATACGATTACATTTTGTATGTATACTTCAAATATATATTTTGCAGCATGTGGAGAGAAAAACGGAGGGTAGGTGGGGGAGAGAGGGAGGCAGGGAGACTCGGAGACGAGATGTTCTCTGGACCCTGCTGCCTATTCTTAGAACAGACAGCAGCACTGAAGGCCACAGCAGCTCCCTGCCAATGCTATGAACACATTGTGGCTCTGAGAATAGGACAGCTAGTCTGAAGCCAGTTTCACACTCTGAGGTGCTTCTGGTCACGCCAGTCTTAAACCTGTAGACCTTTTCACTCAAATATGAGTAAGAGTGATTGATTCATTGGCCCATCAGTGTTGGTGGACCCTATGTGCTCCACAGGATTCCATAATTTACCATATGATTTGAGTTTTTTTGTATCAAACTTGCACTATTTCTCACACTGACACTCACACACTCCTTCAATTTTCTACCACACACACACATAATAAGTGTTTCCACCTCTGCTCTGTTTCACCGCAGACCCAGATATCATGACACAGCGAGTCAGAGGACCCTGGCTTCATCTAAAATGCAGACGGGCTATTTTTCCGCTTGTATGCCAGCCTGTTTTCATTTGCTCCTCATGAATCATTTAGCGTGCACACACAGTTTCATGTACACGCATAGTTTTTTGATCCTCAAGAGCCGGGAACACATGTTTTTGCTGGGGCCATACCATTTCTTCCCCAACGGCTTGAAAACACCGACACACAGGAAGTGGAATTGATCTTCGGTTAAAACGTCTCTGGGTCTTTCATCTGTACACATCTTCAGCATTGTTTCTA
Source organism: Perca flavescens (assembly GCF_004354835.1). Taxonomy (NCBI): domain Eukaryota; kingdom Metazoa; phylum Chordata; class Actinopteri; order Perciformes; family Percidae; genus Perca; species Perca flavescens. The sequence continues at coordinate 12,536,270 of NC_041350.1, forward strand.
ACCTAGAGAATGCACCTGGGATCATATCTGAAACCATATTCGTAGCAACTGTTGTTTTTAATTATGCAGTTGCTCAATATTTGTAGCTTGTTTTCAATATTTTAGCAGCTTAAATGTCTGCAAAGCCTTGAGAGGAATAAGCCTTAGGATTCAGTTAGACTACAGGTCTACCGGTCCAGTTTGAAATGATGACTACCTGAAAAGAGGCCAGCCATTAGTTGGAAGATCCAAGTTTGAACCGCCATGTCGCATCTGCACTGCTGAAGTGTCCTTTAGCAGGACACTGAATCAGTACCAGCACTCCTCTGCAACTGACACTGTACTCTCATCCCCTGTGGAGGAGGGACACACCAAAAGAGAATTCCCCTATGGGAATCAATAAAGTAATTTTTGCCTGAAGGCTTTTAGTTGTATGTTATGGCAAAATTTGACAGCTACACACTGTTTTACCTACTGGGAGCTATTCTGGCCAGTGTATGTTGTTAAAGCAAACTGGTAACACAAGGTTAAGCAGCAGTGGTACAGAGGGGGGTGGGGAGCGAGCTCTGCAGCTGCGGAGGAGGCCATGTTTATACCCATCCACCCCTGACAGGCTGGCTGACTGAAGCCCAGCACAGCAGAGTGAAGAAACTGCATGTGTGCACACACACACTCTGTCCGTGCACTACTCTTACACACTTACCTACCCCTATGCTTACACATGCGTACACCCCCAGTGTGTGACAGGCTTTATGATTTGAGAGTGAGGGGGAAATGGAGAGGGATGAACTTGGTTAAGAAAACACCAGTCCGGTTCCACTGGCGCCTCTCCACCAGCCTCTCCTACAGATGAGAAGAGACAGAGGGGGGGAGATAAGAGAGAGGAGGAGGAGGAGAGGGAGCGATGACTGACCCTAGAAGGAGAGAAATGTTTCCCCTCTGCATCTTTTTTTTTTTTTTTTTTTTTTTTTTAGTCTTTGCCCAACCGTTCTCTTTCTCTGGCTGGTGGCTGTTGTCAAAGCTCATTTCTACTAACAGATTAGGAAGACTAGTTCAAATTCACGACTAAAGAGGACAGAGATGGAGAGGCAGCTCATTGCTGTGGGTTTTCGTTAACACAGCAGCTCACACACACACACACACACACACACACACACACACACACACACACACACACTACTGATCTCTAGTAGAATTCTGCATAAACAACCTTTGAAAAATAGATGATGTAAATGAAAAGTGGATGACTATGTGCGCGTGGGTACTTGTGTGCATGTGTCATTTGTTTGTGTGTGTGTGTGTGTGTGTGTGTTTCTATATGTATTACTGTTTATTTTTAGGGGCACAGAAAGCACATCAACACCTTCCTAACTGTCCTCCCCGTTCCTGCACAGGCCAGTCAACAGTGTGACAGTGTGTGAAAGCTGAGGCTGCTATATTGTGATCTTGGATAAAAACAGTAAATGAACATGACACACTGCATGTTTTACCAATTTGGCTTGTCCTTCCAAGGTGTTAATCTGATGTTCTTAAAATGTGATGAAGATCCTGGCTGGACGTCACCTCAATTCACTCAGTTCAGTCTGTGATTTGTTATAATCAAACACTCTTTCATATTGATTTCAGAACACCAATGCATACTTGATATATAGATTTCATTTTCACCAACCATTAATGCCAGATATGCCCTTCTGGCACTAAGCCCTCCATTATAAATGGTGATTTTTCTGTTACCACATTAATATTTAAATTAACTGTTAAAATGGCTTCAAATGTTATTGAGCCAATCTGATCTGAAGATTGGAAACATCTGTTTTATATTCATTAGTAGTTTGGACATGGGAACGTTCTCTTGTCAAATGGTTTTTCAGTATATATGAATCCGGGAGGATTTCTCTTCCTCATTGGATGATAATGTGGATTGAAGTAACAAATCTATAAAGTTGAGTGACAGTTGCTGCAGCTGATGGTGTTTTTTTCTTCTGCTCATTGTTCACTCTTTGGACTGCGGCAGAGAAAAACAGGGAGAAATAGACAGCCAGAGGGAAAACAGATTAAAAATTGCTGTAGAATTAAAGAATAAGTAAAAGACTACATCATCTCCCTCCTTCCTTTTCCTCCCCTACCTCCTTCCTACTTTTTCTTCTCTCCTCCCTTCTTAAGCATCCCCACTCTTCCCTTCCCATTTCACTCCCTCTTTCTCTAGCTTCAATCATCCACTTCTAACCTTTCTGGGTTTTCTTATGTTGGGTCCTGGATGCCTGGCCTCTCAGCAGGCTGGCTAGGCAGGTGAGGAAAAAAAAAGTGAAGGAGGGATGGAGGGGGGAAGGAGCCATCAGAGGAGGAATGTTCTGTCATCACCATGGCTCCCTCTGGCTGCTGGGAGGCTGAAATTACATCTGACTTTGAAGTAAGGGGCAGCAACACTGCCAGTGTTGCTATAGTGACTGTGTGTGTGTGTGTGTGTGTGTGTGTGTGTGTGTGTGTGTGTGTGTGTGTGTGTGTGTGTGTAAACTCCTTGGGAGGTTTATTATGCATGATACAAACTGTGACTAGTCCTGATGGCATTGCAGTGCTGTTATTAATCTACTCTCATAAGATACCTGTGCTTTAAACACATCCACACACGAACATATCTGGGAATTCAAGCTAAGATGCATTTACACACACACACACACACACACACACACACACACACACATTTCACAGCAGGATTCCAACTTCCCGTTGTGCCTTTTAAAGATTAAGATAAAGTTTTTCCTCTTATTATCTTTGAGAAGGTTTAGCTGAATGCACACTGCGCTCACAGGCAAATGCACAAGCAACTGCGTGTGAAAAAACAGACTCATATGCAAACGCACACACACACACACACACACACATAGAGTTGTTCAGATTGCAGATAGCTGTGTTTGGGTTGTTTGAGCTGCTAATATTCTACTGAGTCCTTGAATATTTATGGCTTTTGTTTCAAACTCAGAGAGTGGGGAGAAGAGCATTTTCAAAAGTAACGTAGCTAGATAGACAGACAGATAGACAGTCTGTTTCAAAATAGGACTATAATGAAAAAGATGAAGGGAGGGAGGAAGGGAAGGAGAGAGAAGATGTATATGGACAGGAGGGGTGGAGGGATGGAGAGGTTGAAAATAATGTTCCATTAATGCAGAGCCAGGCTCTTGCTGAGGGCCCAGCGCCAATCTGCATCTCCCTACAGTCTGCCTGCTATACATTTTTCATGAACGCTGAGTGAGAATTAGCGACGGATTGCTGCTGCAAATCGCTTCTCCTTGGTCGGGGGCCGATGGAGAGGGAAAGAAAGAGGGAAAGAGAAGGATGAGAGTGAAGGGGGGAAAGAACAGTGCAGAAATGAGGAGAGGTGAAATAGAGGAGAACAGAAAAGGATGATTGAAAGGGATGTGGGGAATAAGGGGAAGAAAATGATAGTATTTCAGTGTGTTGTCCGTACACAATGTCAAAACGTATTATGACCAGCATATATACATGATAATGCAGTCTGTTTTACCTCTATACTGATTCTACGGTATATTTTACTGAGTTTTGTATTGTGAAGCAATGTTTGAATGCCAGCTATGCTTAGACTGTAATACAGTTAGTAACATTTTTTTATCCTGGATACAACAATATACTGAATGTGTGAATAGTAATGTCATCATCTACAACATTTTATACATCCATTTTGTCATTCTATACTAACAACTGACAGGTGCTAATTGTCCTAGCAAAAATCCTACCTGAACAGGAAGTTTTTATGTATGGTTTTCCATGTTTTAATGTTTGGAGTGGCTACTTTAGCTAAACGGAGAAAGAACAGTGGCACCTACAAAATCTCAAATGTCATCAAAATGAAATAATGGTTGAATTAATTATCCTGCTGATTTGACTTTAAAGGGGCACTCCATTGAGTCAGTATTGTATTTCCACAAAGTAAAACGTTAGAAGCATATTGGGTGATAAATGCTTGCATTTGTTCATTAGACCCTCCATGTCTGGTAAATGCCCACTGGCTTTCTGATATACTGTACATTTGCTGTCTCCAAGCTGATATAACACTGATGACATAATCAGGGTTGTCAGAATTGTCAAAGCTCACCCAGAGACACAAAATACATTATACAACAGTTTTTACAGAATGTGTAGGACTCAACTTGACCTTGATGTCTAAAAGTGGCAGCGTGCCCCTTTAATTTCTAGGAAATGTATTTCTCCTCTCCTCTCCACATATTTCCTCTCCTTGGCCTGTGAACCATATAGTTCTGACCCCAATCTTAGCCTGCCCTCTCCACTCCAATATAGCCCACTTTCATTTTCCACCGGTGGCCTTGTGCTGCTATTACAGACCCTCGCTGACCAGGCTGACTGACTGACTCACTCATATGCTGTCTGCTTTACTGACTGGTTGTCCATCTGCTCTCTGTTTCTCTAAAGAACAATTTCCCGGTCTGAGTTTGGCTTTGTGAGATTAGCTGGCACCAAAAACAACATCAGTCTCTAATCAGTCATCTCATAGTTAACTTGGCAGTCTGCAACTTATAGCACAATCAATAATATTTGATATTCTATTAGTCAAATTATTGCACCTGCAGTTCTGTAAATAATTTGATTTATTTTAAGATACGATGGTGAATTATTTTCAGCAGTTAATCTCAACTGTTTCCAGACACACGCTACTATAGTACCGTCTGTGTTTTAACTCCAAATTGTGTCCCTGTCTCTGTCCAGGCCCTGACTGACTATGTGTCAGTGTTTCAGTGTTATTCTAGTGGACCTGGGAGACACTGTTACCATGTGGCTGTCCACTGCTACAATATTACTGCTTTATATAGGCTATAGGATGAACCTAGATGTGTGTTTCTATATTGGCGATGAAAAGAAACAGGTCCTTGACAGAAAGTAAGGATGTGTATTGGTGTGTGCGTGCATGCTTGTGCGTGCGTGTGCAGGGCCTATGATTGCTGCTGTAATCGGTTCTCTCCTGCCAGCCACAGTTATTACAGTTGTCAATATGGTGCTCAGGGCTTTATAGACACAAGCAACAAGAGTCAGTCTGGACGCTCGCCAGAGTGTGCGTGCGCGTGCCAAAGTGCTTTATATTTGTTTGCGCCCTTGTGTGTGCCATGTGGGCATGATCCTTTGCTCCCTGTGTATGTAATTGAGCTCTCCTCTCATGTAAAGACCCATTCAACAGTGTGTTAATTACGTATGTTAGAAAGTGTTTGACCCAGCATTGTGCACTTGATATGTCCATACAGTGTTTACTTTATTATTGCACGTGTGTGGGCCCTGTCTTTGCTTGGCCAAGTTCACTGTATTAAAGACCTGGATGCTTTGCTGTTAATGGATTGAAGAGGGAAAAAAAGAGAAAGAGGAAAAATGCTTCAGTGTCTGGAAGTTGTTGCAGGAGAGTCAAAAAAGGGAGTAGCAGAAGAAAGAGACAGAATGAGGGAGAGAGAGGAAGGCGGGGAGAAGGGTATTGGCTGGGAAGGAAACAGGAGAGGAAGGAGGCATTGAGGTGTGGAGGGGTTTTCTCCTTGTGGTATTCAGCCTTGACTGATTCCTGTTGTTTAGTCCACTTCTACTGTTTACCGTCCTGCCAGCCCGATTACTATCAGGGCTTGGCGGTGGGTTACAATGGGACTGAAACCATACTTGTGTAACATTTGCTTTTGTAACATTGTCATACATGCATAAGCACACACACACTGCGAAGGTCACTGATGGCCCATTTTCCCAGTCGCACTGCTCTTTTGGAAGTGTACGACCATCTGTCCGATTTGGCCAAACGATTAAACAAATCCTCCCTCTCTCTCTATTTCTCTTTGTCTCGCTTTCTCTGTGAATTAGTGTGTGTGTGTGTGTGTGTGTGTGTGTGTGTGTGTACACCAGGAGCGTGATTGAGGTCTCCTCACATATCCGCAACCTGTGACCTCCACGGCATGAAAAACCTGTCTCCCATGGTGTTTGTGTGTATCCCTGTGTGTGTGTGTGTGTGTGTGTGTGTCTATTCTTTTGCTTTGCTTGAAATAAAACTCCCATCTCCTGACGGATTTACCACACTAGAAATTAGGCAACAATATCCCTTCTGTTCAGAGAAAACATCTTGTTTTTAATAGATTCTTTATGAGCTCTAATTCTTGGAAATGTTCCGGTGTGTTCTGAGCAAGGTTTGGTTGTTAGACTTGATTCTTATTAAGTTTTAATTGTTGTTTCTCTATGGACTGACATACATTTTAATTGTTTTAATTATTTCATAATGTAATAAGGCCCCCTGAGTCAACATCACCCATAAAAACCTGGTGAGATTTTTGAAAAATATGCATATTGACCTTTTGGGGACATACAGTACAGCATTGTATATATATATATATATATATATATATATATATATATATATATATATATATATATATAATAACACTATAAAAGGGACTATTCAACATAAAAAGTAATTTTACTTTTGTACATTTTGCTGCTAAGACGGCTTTACTTTTACTTTTTTATTTTAGATGCAGGATTCTTAACTTGTAAGGGATATATTTACATATTTACATAGACTGAAAAACAGCTTTTTCCCCCAGGCAGTCAAAAGCACAAACCCTCCTCTCCATCTCCTCCCTCTATGAAGACTCTATGAACGCCAAAAACTGGAAGTGCATTAACCTTATGTATATAGTGCCTATTCATCGTGTTTATTTATCTTGATTGTTATATTTTACTATTTAAATTTTCTATTTCAGTTTGTCTGTCATATTGAGAGCTGCTAAACTATGTTTCGTTGTTGAAAACAATGACAATAAAGATCTATTCTATGTTACATAATATTCCTTTTGGTGGATGCATCTTACATATCTTACAGATCTGAAAAGGGACCGGAGTATTTCCTCCAATACTGACCAAAAGACAAATGCCCATTTAAACAACAAACTCATCAGAAGAATTACAAAAAGATTAGTCCTGTTTAGACAGTGCAGGTTTCACAAACCAACACACACATACTGTATGCACCGACACACTCGGTTGGGGTAATTTTGAAAGAGTCTTGTGGTAGTTTTGCATAGCATTTGGGCTAATGGCGTGCCGTGTGCTTCCTCCCAGGTCAGTGCATCCATTAGCAGCCATATTACTGCCACATAATGGCTTATTGGTTGGTGGGAAAAAATTACAGAGGGGCCAGGACGAGAAGAGGGAGAGAAAGAGAGAGAGACTGAGAGATAAAAAGATGAAGGGAGAGAGAGAGACAGAGAGAGATGAAGAAAGCTGTCTCTAGCAGGGCCTCTGAATTGAGTTACAGCTGTTATGATTTGTTGTCTCTCAAGTCTTTTCCTCTCTCTTCTTTTTCATTTCTTGTTTCCGCCCCCTTTTCTTTCACCCTTAGGGCTTTGGGAGGTTTTTATCTTTCTAATGAGCCGTTGATTCTTTTTTTTTTTTTTCGTTACCTCATTCGTTCTGGATGGAAGGCAATATTTGTCATACTGTCAAGCCGTTGTTTGCATCAAGCGTGTGTGTCTGTGTGTGTGGACTGCAGCAAAACTAAGTGGTGCAAAGTGTTTATGCCGTGGTTTTTGTTGGCGTTGGTGGTAGAAGTGGACGCAGGGGTCAAAGTAGTTTGGCACGGTGGGCCCAGGTCGCCATCTTGTACTCCCAGCCTTATCAATATGCAGCACGGTGGGCGGTTTGCACTTGACTTGATTGCTTTAATTGGTTGGACACATTTGCAACACACGCACACTCTGGGTTTTAGCAGTTCCTGCCACTGAACGGTTGCTCCGAATGTATTGTTGTTGTGATATTTTGTTTAGCGAATGTGGGACTTGTGCGCTGTTCAGTTCAACTTTGCATGAGTCATTCGGCTCCTACACACTCATATGCATATTCTGTAAACACACACGCATGAGCGCACAAACGTGCACGCACACATTCATGCACACATCCATGCAACAGACTGGAGTAGGGAAAAGTTTAAAGGTGATCCTCTGTTATGAGCAAAATTTATAAATATGTATAACACAGATTGTACTGCGCTCACACACACAAACCCGAATGAGCTGTCTACTGTGTGTGTGTGTGTCAGTTACTGTATGTATGTATAGCAGTGGCTGCTTGGTGGTAACTCAGCAAGCATGTGTTCACTCGCTTGCTCGCTTGGCTTGGGTAGCGCACGTGTGTGTGTGTGTGTGTGTGTGTGTGTGTGTGTGTGTGTGTGTGTGTGTGTGTGTGTGTGTGTGTGTGTGTGTGTCAAGCATGTGTTCACTTGCTGGCATGGCTTTGGTAGCACGTGTGTGTGTGCTAAGGGTGTGTGTGTGTGTGTGTGTGTGTGTGTGTGTGTGTGTGTGTGTGTGTGTGTGTTAAAATTATGTGGAAATCAAATTCACCTTGAAGTGTCCTTCTCTCTCTCTTCACCACCCCCGTATTTTTGCCTTCGTCTTTGCTTTGAACGTACTGCAGCATTCAGTTCAAAGAAAGACGTGTGTGTGTGTGTGTGTGTGTGTGTGTGTGTGTGTGTGTGTGTGTGTGTGTGTGTGTGTGTGTGTGTGTGTGTGTGTGTGTGTGTGTTAGGAATGACGGCAGGGTTTGAGATGGAAAGACGGAGAAAGAGGCGCCGCTGCACTCCTCTAACTTTGTGTGTGTGAGTGTACTGTATGCACATCACATCGGTATTTATAGTTGGTATATTTCTGCAGGTGCATGCATATGAATTGGAGCTTGTGTGTGTATATTTGTACACGCACACTCGTGCGCAGGAACTCTGGGGATCTTATTGAAGCATTTGACCTAAAGGTCACCTACTGGTAGCAATTGACAGCTTTAGATTAGCACTCAATATCTGATATTCACAGTTGACTTTTGCACGGAATACTCAAACCGTGATTAATGTCTCCAGCGCTTCGTTTTCGACTTTCGGTTTCAGACAAGACCTGAGGAAATGAGAGGACAAAGGGAAGGATGAAATGAAGGAAAGAAGAAGAAGAAAAATAAAATAAACATGCTTTAGGTCATCAAAAGAAGGAAGAATAAAAGATATCAAGGAAGGATGGACTGGCATTGGGAAGGAAATTATGTGAGAAGCACTGGGTTTTAAAGATCGTGGGAAATAAAGACAGAAAAGACAAGAGACATTTGGACTGCAAGAAAAGAAATATTCACATCCTCACCAGGCCATATGGAGAGTGTGTGTCCCCCCTTCTCTCCTCCTGGGTCCCACAGAGGCTGGTTTAAAACGACGAGGCGGCAGGGCAGGAGACAGTAAAGGTCACATCGTCTTTCTTTTCCTCCTTGCCTTCTCCTTCTTTATATCTGAAATAATTTCAACCTAAAAACTGCTTCTGTTACATGGAGAAATATTGCAGCTTGGCATCAGAATACAGAATGATTGCCAGTGACAGATAAGGAAAGTCCTAAATCTTTACTCTGAAGGTGCAGCCACATAACTTTTTTATGGTATAATTACCACCTAAAATTACAGCAGTTATTATATTTGTTTACTTGTAACCTTCTGTCTGAAATCAAAATGCGGGTTGGGTTTAAAAAAATGCTCTCAGACCTCATACTTTACACTTTGTCTCTACAAAGCAGTCTCAGAATAAGATAAGATAAATAATACCAAACTTTAAAAACAAAATAGGATATAGAAAATAATAAAATAGTGATGAAAGTAAAATTAACATTTAAAATAATTCAAGTATCGTCTGTAATATAATCATGTGAAATCATCAAACAAGTTTAAACCAAAAATGTATTGTGCCTTCTATACCTCCTTCTAGTGCCTTTTTTTATTTTGTTTCCATTCTTCTTCCATTTCTACTGTTTACATTTCTCCCTCTCACCTCTATTCCTTTCTAAATTATCCTCATTCCTCCCTCCTCTCCTTTTTTATTTCTAACCATTTTTTTCATCCTGATTTCTTCTTTCCTTTTGACCTCATCCCCTCTTATTTCCTGTCTTCCTCCTCCTCTCTTTCCTCCCCTCCTCTCTCCAAAAGGTCAGTCCTGGCTGACATTTTCCGCGGAACCTCATTGATTTCCGCTCTGCGCGTTGTGATTGGCTAACCAAAGCTGCCTCCATTTCCCACCAATCCCCTTTAACCAGGAAGCCAGCCAGCCAGCTGACCCCCGGGGTCAACCAGCTCCAAATAGCTTCTTCTGGAGCGATACATTCTAGTTTGCTCTATATTTCTGCCTGTACACCTCCCTGCAGGCTGCAGGCTGAGGAAAGAGGGAGAGGAGAGGAGAGGGATGGATGAAGGATAAGGATTAAGGCTTAAAATGGAAGTTTACAAGGCAAATGGTTCTCATACCCTGGTTCAGTGTCTCCCACAGGTCCTTGATATGGCTCCAGAGGGCCCCTGGCAAAAACAAGGAATTATTTCATTATGCTGTATTTCACCAAAAAAATCCATATTTGGTTTTACTCTCTGCTACTATACTGTATATTTTCATACAGGACGGACAGCGAAACCTTTCTAAAACAAATGTCAGAAGTCTCCCTTTGGGGTTTTGGCACAAAATGTTATCAGGTTGGGGTCCCCACAGTCTAAGAAATCCTGCACTCCAGTATGATCATTGTACTCTGTACCCGTTAACCTGAATTCCTAGGTCTGCGTTTCAGGGGCACAGCGTAGCTGCAGAGCCTAAGCACATAGCCTTGGTAGCTGTGCCGTAGAGTACTGCATCGCTGACGTGTGCCTTCTCTGGGCTAAGGCGGCCACAGAGATACTACGTTGCGACCACATGAACTGTGATCGTCCAGCTTGTGCTGCTTGTCTTTTTCCCTTCAAGTTTCTGATGCCGGTGCAGATTGTTTGTAATAAAAACTACTTTGTAGTCTTTTCTTTCTTTTAGTAACACATCTAGCAAACAAAAGAATGTGAATACACGGCAGTAGTCTAATGAGATGAGACACAATAGAAATGACCTGGATGTTACTCTAGTTATACAATGTGCGTGGCCCTCTGTTGCTCTGTATCACAAGTAAATGGAAGAATGTAAACACAGCAAGTGGTGGAAATATAATTAGACATTTTAACGTCATTTCACTCTCTATTTTTCATTGTAAATTGAGACAGTTCCTGCTGCATACTTGATGACACGATAAACATTTTTCAACTGTACAGCAAGTAAAAGAGACAGCATATCTTTTAGTTATGTGCATCTGAATATTCACTGCTTATGTACATCGTGACTGATGCATGCACTTGGTTTTGCATAACACATATTAGAGTATAATACATCTATCTCTGTCTGCCTCTTTATCCGTCTGTGTTTTCTTCCTCCTGCCCCTCCCGGGTCTGCTGTTTCCTCCTGCTGAAAACGCTGTCCTCGTGAGACAGCAGTGGCGGCGCTGGTAGAAAATGTCCGAATGCAACAGCGTAAACAAGCGGGCAGACAGCTCTCAGTCTTTCTCTGTGAAGTGATAATGTGTTCCCCACGCTGTTTTGGTTCTCATGCTAATGAAGTGGGCCGCATCGGTAATCACTTTCAAACCCTCAGCCAGGGAAAAGGTAGAAACGGCAAAACAAAGGCTCAAACAAAAGGATTCTGTGCTGTTTGTGTGTGTGTGTGTGTGTGTGTGTGTGTGTGTGTGTGTGTGTGTGTCGTGAGTGCGTGCGTGCGTGCGTGCAGAAGTGGAAGTAGAAACAGAAGTGGATGTGTGTTTGAAGTGGGCTAGTGTGTGTTCCAGTTTGTGCCTTTTTTCTGTATTTGCACAAACCCAATAGTGCCAACCACCATGACTGGCTGCCGGGGGAGGTCAAAGGTCACTGGATCCAGCTGATGAGATGTTCATGTTGAATGTTCAAATTGAGAAGACCATAACTCCTATTCATCAGCTGTTGTAGCAGTGATTAAATGTGATAATATATGGGGTTAAAACCGTCCAAGCTATCCATTCTTGGTTCCCTGTCTGACATCATGTTTCCCAGCATGCATTTTCCACTGCTGGCGGAGGGTGTCCCCTTAAAACCATCTTTAGAAAAACCCCTTTTGATTTTACATGAGGTGATAGATAGTGGAGACATATAGTATGTGGCGATCAGTGCTCTTTCAAAAACCTACTTGAATTTGTCTTATCTTCTGTAAGTCATCACCTTGCAGTGAGTGGCGGACAGCTGTTGCAGACACAGCCTCACTTGAACTTGTTTACTGTGAAGAATTAACCTTCAAAAAACTCCAGTCAGAGCAGGAGAGTCGCCATTAGCATCTGCCATTATGGACCGAAAACTCCCTTTAACTTCCCTCAAAATTACAACTATTCTGTCAGGGTGTCTTAGGTTTGTATATCTCTCAGCACTGTTGTCTTACTCAATCATTCATTGATTACAGCAATATTATAAAATTCTGAGCTTTTACCCCTTTACTTGTAGTCTTCTAAAATGTACGATGTTTCGGCTCTTGCCCCGTCTGAAAGCGCAGCTTCTAAATGCCTTCTAAATCATTTAAAGGTGAAATAGAAAATGAAATCATTGAAACCGTTCAGCACAATCTCTCTTACACCATAACAGTAAAATGACAGCTCCAATTGCTAAAACAGGTTTTTGCCAAAAAGCCTATCTCGGCAGATGAAAGAACAAATCTAAACTTTCATTTCCTGCTTAGTCTCTCTCTACAGAACAGGTATATATTAATGGTTCCTCTCCTCCTCCTCTTCCTCTTTCATCTCATCTCGGCTTTTTCTTTTTTCAAACCTGGTCTTGGTCTCCTCCAGGCTGACTGCGTTTAGGCCGTACAGCTGAAATGCTGCCCCTTGAGAACTATTTGTTTACTGGAGACCTTGGAAATTAGCATGTTTCAGAAGGCAAGGTACGCTAAGAAAACACATTGATGCCAAATATTTAGTTTTTATGTTTTACGATCATTCCTCTGTTCCAATGCACATTTTCTTTCTGTCACATGTTGATAAATGGTTGTGTGCATGCAACTTATGCTTGTTTACTTGTGTTCATTTGCCCGTGCGTGTGGGTGTGCGTGTGCGTGTGTGCGTGTGTCAGCTCTCTTGGTGGAAGACATTAGGATGCACTAACAAGCTATTGATTGAACTGGGCGGGAGGCTGCTGCTGATCTCATGGAAACGCTGAAACAGGGAACAGGGCACACAGAGACGTGAAGCCGTACATCCAAAACACATTAATAACAAGATAAAACCAAAACAGTAACCTGCAAATGTCTTCCCTTTTTTTTTGGACATCTTCCTTGTATTGATGTTTCTGCGCTGCACTGCTCAGAGATCTCTTGGGAAATCAAACTGTTTGTTGTTGATGTTTTATTTTTTTGTTGATAAAGTTGAGTTTTCGCTTTTCTTTGCCATGTTGGCTATCACTAATCTTAAGTACTATGTCCCAACTTCTAAAACATCACTTCCTGGTTGTGGAGGACTTTCTACAGCAACAGTTACCAACCTTTTTGGTCGGAAGCACCCCGCAGCCCTGTCCATGAACTCACGTACCCCTTCAGTGATTCCCAACCTATGTTTCAAATGTATAACACTATTAAGGTCGGTTTTGGTCAGCAATCGTACTATAGTTTCGCTTTGCCAGACCATTCTCCACAGCGCTGCGGAGGAGGGTCTGGCTAGTCCACACAGCATTCCGGGATGAGAGAAAAACATGCTGTGGTTTATTGGCATTTCTTTAAATCAATCACATTCGTCATGGGCGGCTAAGCGCCGACAGAGCCACAGTGCCGCTGCAAAATAGCCTCGGGAAGGAACTTGTTTTGGTGGAACCTGTACGTTCAAAAGTTGTTTTAGTCTTACGAGAGAAAACTCACGATTGGACAGATAGCCTAGCTAGCTGTCTGGATTTACCCTGCAGAGATCTGAGGAGCAGTTAACCATAGTCCTCATAAATCCACCAGAGTTTAGGTGGAATTTCCTGCGGCACCGGAGCAATCCCGGAAGCGGAACGTCGTGGATATAGACTAATCGTACTACTACTACAACAACTACTACTTATTAATCCAGTCTACTGTATTTACACTGTTTATCCATTACTTTTAACTAACTTTTTCAACCATTTACTATAGGTACATATTTTAACCGTCTATCCATTACTTTTAGCTTACTATTTCAACCATCTAGCTATTACTTTAAGCTAAGTTTGAACTGTTTAGTCGTTACTTTTAGCTACCTGTTTAAACGTCTCCTTGCCTACTAGTTTTCACACACTCACACATGACTGCAACATGAAGTGTTCAGGTGTTACAGTTGACTGAATGTTAATATGTGGACATATTCTTTTGATCAAATCATAATTTCTATTCTTTCAAATTGGCTACTTAACAGTCTTTCCACATACCCTCTGGCAAATGCCGAAGTAGCCCAGGTTGGGAATCACTGCTCTACAGTACCTCCCCATCAGCATCTCTGGGTTTCTACAACAGCGAAAGTAAAACCTTTGATCAGCTCACTATCAGTGATTAGTTCTAAAGGAGCACCACAGTGGACATTTATTTGTAATGGCAAAAATGGCACATTGGGAAGCTCCTGTCCAAAATATCCCCTGCATTTTTACCTTTGGGTGCAAATAGAGAACCTGTTACCAAGGAAATCAGCTGCGGTTTGTGAAATATTGATCAAGGTTTTTATTCACGTTTCGCTCCCAAAATACATTTGAATTTGGAGTGCCTTTAGAGACAAAATACACAGTCATGACTCTCACTTTCTCTCTGCCTACACACATACATATATACACACACACACACACACACACACACACACACACACACACACACACACACACACCTGCTTTGCAACCAGCGTGATGTTGGCGTCCCAGAGGTAATTAGGCTAAGGCTGATGCTGGCTCTGCTACAACAGCTCAAATAACCGGACTGACTACTACACCTGTCTAGAGGGAAAAAACTCTGTGTGTGTGTGTGTGTGTCACACGTGTCTTTTAGTGATGATATACTTATGTGTGTGTGTGTGTGTGTGTGTACACAGTATGTGCGCTTCTGTGTACTTGTCATCACCTGCCAGCACACAGTTGTTTTGACATCACTCTGATCTCAGTGATAAGCCTAACAACAGCAGCATATATGATCATCTTCTCTCTGACTCTCTCTCTCTGTCATGCACACACGCACACGCACACTGGTGTAGATGAAAGGTTAGACGTCTGGATTATGGAGGAGCTAACATGACAAGGCTGTTATCTGCTATGCTCTTTATGAATATCACTAGATGGTCTTTAGGATAGATGGCGCTGGCTTTGATGATCGTTGTGTTACTGGACTTTTTGGCAGTTGTGTACGCTGAAAAACACACCGCAACATAATGCACTAAGCTCAAACACACACACGTACACACGCACAATCGCAATTGGGATTTTCGTGCAAGCTGTCGTCTTCTCTCTCGCACAGAACTTGCTGCTACATCTCTCGCTCATTTTCTCTTTCTTTCTAGCACACAAGCACACACACATACACACACAGTACCCAGCTCAATGTTGGGTTTTAAGAGCTGTGTGAAGCCAACAAAGGTTAGTTAGTTCGACCTCTGCCTGCTGTATTAAGCCTCTTTTCCAATCTATTGGAAAGGTAAAAATACACAAACGCGCACCAACTGGAGGCTAAAATTAGCGCTGTAATTGGGATGATTTTTGGAAGAGAGTAATAAAGAGAGAAGCAATGAGAGAGAGAGAGAGAGAGAGAGAGAGAGAGAGAGAGAGAGAGAAAAAGATACTGCCTTTTCCCCCCTCACATGCTGCATTTCATTTTAAATTGAGCTTTCTTCTCTCTGTTTATTTCTGATGGCTTTATGCCACTAGACTCATGCTAATAGGATTTTTGCTCATAAATTAACTTCACTCTTTCCTCCTGTAGGGCCGTCTCTGCTCTTTGACCACTCACTGTTCAATCATAGTTATTTTTTTCAGTTTGTTTTATTATTAAATGCAGTGTGTCCCAGAGTTACACAGTTGAAATGCCGTTCTTTTAAAAGCTTCTCTGCTCTGCCAGGAATACAATTCTGCAAGGGATATCCTGAATCATTGTATTTTATTCATTTATTAATCTATCTCTATACCACTATTGTATTCTCGTTTAACAAAAAGTCAAATTCAAAGACATCCACTATATTTGTAGTATTGCAAAGACTAGCACGAGCAGCACAATGGCATGTTGCTGTTTTCCTGACCTTGAGTTGTGCTTTGCTTCTCGGTTTGCTATTTTCATACCAAGTGCAATGTTTATAGCGCAAACAGGGGAGAGGTGCTGATTGGAGGTTCATGCAAATGAGGCCATGCAGGGTGCAGTGCTGGTAGTTTGGTGAAAACCGAATGCCTGACATTGTATTGAAAATAGACGGCCAAGGACCAGGTCTGTTAAAGTGCAATCTCACTCAGTTGATAATAACCCATGACTGAAACGTTACAGCAGCTACGTTGTTAAATATATATCACAGCTTAACGAAACAAGTTGGTCTCACACAGACACACATAAAACGTATTAAAGTATTAAATAACATATCATTAGGAATTTTAAAAAAAATCTGGGAAAGGAGTCTCTTTCTTTGATTTGTTTTGCAATTAATTCCAGTAGTATGTTCTATAGTAGTGGAAACCAGTCCTCCCCAGGTTCAGAGTAGGAATGATGTAAATAAATACACATTTTATTTTACAAAATTTTGTCCACAATTACTTTTAGACTACATACATGAAAGACGTCCCTATCCACTGATAAATTCCTAGCAGGGATCTGAAGGCAGCAGGACAGATATTGAATAGATAGATAATCAAATTTGTCAAAAAGGAGCATGCTAACGTGCTTTTACACACGATGATCGTTTTAACATTGTCAACACCACCCTACAAAATAACCACACACACTTCTATTTGTGCATGGCCTTAGCTAGTCAGTTATAACAAAAGTAACAGCTTGGATACACGCTAACTATCCTTGTACACAATCGATTTTAGTCTTTTTAAAAAAAAACCACTATGAATACCTTTCTGTTGCAGATTGGAGTTACACCTCAGTTCACTAACATCCCAGAATTTCTAGAAAAACATACCAAGGTCAACTCATCACTGGTAGCTGTGGCCCAGATTTAGACATTTATCTCATCAGTAGCACTTTAATTCCGTGTGCACCTATGTTATTGTGTGTGGATCAGGGTGAGTGTCTGTTGTGTGATAAAGCATGTATGTTTTAATCACAGTATTTGTTTGTGTAATAGGATATATATGTACATAAAGTAGGCCAAGTCCGTGTGTGTGTGTGTGTGTGTGTGTGTGTGTGTGTGTGTGTGTGAAAAAATACACCAAAGCTGACTTCCCTCCTTCAAAATGGTAGATCAAGGATCTTTCTCAACTCATTTTGGAGGTACAGAGAGAGTGATAGAGAGAGAGAGAGAGAGAGAGAGAGAGAGAGAGAGAGAGAGAGAGAGAGAGAGAGCAGCCACAGTAAGGAAACAATAAAGTGGATAAAAATGAGAGGAAAAGTGCCAGGCTGTTTGCTCCCACCTGCCTTGACTTGAAAGAAGAAAGCGGGAGAAGACAAAGAATCGCAGACGCCTGGGAAGACTTGAAAAGGGGGAACATAAAGGAGAGAAAGAAAGAGGAGGAGAGGAAGAGAGCAGATATGTGCGCAGCCCCAAAAGGCACGTTGGCGTTTGAAGCCGAAGCGCTGGAACAAGCAGTAGCATCGACTTCATAGAGATCAGTCTGCGGGTAAACGACTGGAGTGGAAGGAGACGTTTGATACTGGGAGCGCTGGAAGGGAAGGATTGCTCATTAGACGCATCCGGCAGCACAGAGACACACCAAACCATAGCCGCCACCGCCCGCTATATCTAAGGGATTAGGATATGTAAACAAGACAGATTTTTTTTTTTTATCCATTAGAATAAATTTGTCTTCAGCTGGCGTCTTTTACTGTGTTTGGAAATTAGTAAATGCTCTGTAAACTTTGTTTTAGAACGTTTTAGAAATGTTATTAGTACAGTGGTCAAATATGGGATAGTTATTTATATACATGCAACAGTACATTAATATGTATTTAAACGTAGATTTATAGCTAAATTATGTTGATCTTTTTGTAAATTGTACAGCTGTGTCAGTATTTATGTACTCATTTATTTTTTTTATTTATTTCAATTATCATTTTTAGTCCATAGCAACATGTCCAGGACTTCTTTGACCATAATATGTTGCCGTGTTTGGCAGTGGGAAATTAGTGAAGGATCACATCCTTGTCAACATGCTGTAGTGACTCTCAGCTGTTTGGTTAGGCTGTCTGTATGGTGGGGGTGAGGTGTTGGGGGGGACATTGTTCCTACTTTAGTATCTACAGTGCTTAGGCATTTAGAGGATCCAGCAACAGGGACAGCAGGGGCAATTGTTTATTCCAAAACTGAATAGGAGCTTTCTACTTTAGGATTTCTGCTCAACCTGAAGCTAAACCTAAATCTTGGAAAGTGTGACAAAGAGACAGACGCTCGCATGGGGTTAGTGTTAGTGCTACAACATCAGTCTATTTGAATAAAGCTGTGCTTCCTAATGATGTCTGACCCCTCCTTTGCAGTAGGAGCCATATGTCTGACTTCCAACATACAGTCTCTCTCTCTCTCATTCTCTCGTCCCTTCGCTTGTTTGTTCTGCCTCTTTTTGTCCCTCTGATTAAAGAAACAAAGAATGAAAGAAAATGCATCAGTGATGTCGCAGCTGTCTTTACTGTGAGATTTAATTCTGCAAGACTCTGCGTATGTGTATTTGCATTCAGG